>NC_134692.1:137262850-137330350 GCF_050947455.1 Rhinoderma darwinii | reverse complement strand
ATGTATAACATACAATAATAAATAATAATATAACACATGTATAACAAACAATAATACAGAATAATATAATACATGTATAACATACAATAATAAAGAATAATATAATACAAGTATAACATACAATAATATAGAATAATATAACACATGTATAACACACAATAATATAGAATAATATAATACATGTATAACATACAATAATAAATAATAATATAACACATGTATAACAAACAATAATACAGAATAATATAATACATGTATAACATACAATAATAAAGAATAATATAACACATGTATAACATACAATAATATAGAATAATATAACACATGTATAACATACAATAATATAGAATAATATAACACATGTATAACACACAATAATATAGAATAATATAATACATGTATAACATACAATAATAAATAATAATATAACACATGTATAACATACAATAATACAGAATAATATAACACATGTATAACATACAATAATAAAGAATAATATAACATGTATAACACACAATAATATAGAATAATATAATACATGTATAACATACAATAATAAATAATAATATAACACATGTATAACAAACAATAATACAGAATAATATAATACATGTATAACATACAATAATAAAGAATAATATAACACATGTATAACATACAATAATATAGAATAATATAACACATGTATAACATACAATAATATAGAATAATATAACACATGTATAACATACAATAATAAAGAATAATATAACACATGTATAACATACAATAATATAGAATAATATAACACATGTATAACATACAATAATATAGAATAATATAACACATGTATAACATACAATAATATAGAATAATATAACACATGTATAACATACAATAATAAAGAATAATATAACACATGTATAACATACAATAATATAGAATAATATAATACATGTATAACATTCAATAATAAAGAATAATATAACACATGTATAACATACAATAATATAGAATAATATAATACATGTATAACATTCAATAATAAAGAATAATATAACACATGTATAACATACAATAATATAGAATAATATAACACATGTATAACATACAATAATATAGAATAATATAACACATGTATAACATACAATAATATAGAATAATATAATATAACACATGTATAACATACAATAATAAAGAATAATATAATACAAGTATAACATACAATAATAAAGAATAATATAATACATGTATAACACACAATAATATAGAATAATATAATACATGTATAACATACAATAATATAGAATAATATAACACATGTATAACATACAATAATATAGAATAATATAACACATGTATAACATACAATAATAAAGAATAATATAACACATGTATAACATACAATAATATAGAATAATATAATACATGTATAACATTCAATAATAAAGAATAATATAACACATGTATAACATACAATAATATAGAATAATATAATACATGTATAACATTCAATAATAAAGAATAATATAACACATGTATAACATACAATAATATAGAATAATATAACACATGTATAACATACAATAATATAGAATAATATAACACATGTATAACATACAATAATATAGAATAATATAATATAACACATGTATAACATACAATAATAAAGAATAATATAATACAAGTATAACATACAATAATAAAGAATAATATAATACATGTATAACACACAATAATATAGAATAATATAATACATGTATAACATACAATAATATAGAATAATATAACACATGTATAACAAACAATAATAAAGAATAATATAACACATGTATAACATACAATAATATAGAATAATATAACACATGTATAACACACAATAATACAGAATAATATAATATAACACATGTATAACAAACAATAATAAAGAATAATATAACACATGTATAACATACAATAATATAGAATAATATAATATAACACATGTATAACATAAAATAATAAAGAATAATATAATATAACACATGTATAACAAACAATAATAAAGAATAATATAACACATGTATAACATACAATAATATAGAATAATATAACACATGTATAACACACAATAATACAGAATAATATAATATAACACATGTATAACAAACAATAATAAAGAATAATATAACACATGTATAACATACAATAATAAAGAATAATATAATATAACACATGTATAACAAACAATAATAATAGAAAATGAAATATATATCCATTCACACACCAGGCCCATCATACAATGAGTGCTACTCTCATGGCGTGCTGCTAGGGGTGTATTTTTTTCTGGGTGCCAACTAATATGGCCGACATTGGCGATCCCACTGGGCCTGCCAGAATATCATGGTATGCTGGGACTTGTAGTTTCACAACAGCTGGAGATTAACAGGTTGTTGACAACTGGTACAGAATGATAATAATGAATAGTATTTACAGCAGTGATCTGCAACCTGCCATTCTCCAGCAATTGTGAAACTACAAGTCCCAGCATGCCGGGCCAGCAGCGCTATGCAGCTGGGATATCTTTTACACTGCAGCACGTTTCGTTAGATCACTGGGTGGAGCGATATTTTTGCCTGCACACAATTCCCAGGGTTATATACTTCCATAATTTAAAAAATAAATAAAAAATTCCCTGTGAAATAGTTTGGCCGGGGCTCACAGTCGTGCTCCTTACCTGCGGGCCGGTTCTTATTAAGGTCTGCAGTAGGGTGTCTGTAATGATGTAGCCGCTCACTCAAGCATAAAAAATAGCCACAGGCCGATCGGGGGGAACGCTCTTGAATAATTATAGATACTGAATTGCAGCCGAGAAAGAGAAATGTTTTTAATTATTATCAATAAGGAAAATTGAATTATTAAAAACATCTGTGACTACCGTTACCTAGGGCTGCGCTAATTGCTTCTGACTGACGGAATGGCCAGTGGAGGCTGCTCCACCTAATTAGCATCCCGGTTATGTTATGACAATCATGTCCAAACATTGCGCACAGCGGTAGCTCCTTGACACAGACCTTCTCATCTGCCTCCAACACATTGTGGAGGGTGTTATGGGGGACTGCAACTGTCACTGTTATGGGGGCACTACGGTTGTTACTGTTATTGGCTTACTGTGGCTATCAGTGGCATGGAGGCTCTATTGCTGTCTCTCTTAAGAGGGCACTGAGTTTGTCACAGTTATAGAGGCTTTGTTGTTATAGCCCACAGCTAATTCTGTTGTTTTTCATAACCGTCAGTAAGCTTGTTGATCGAGAGTGCAGCTCTGAAGTATAATACAGGATGTAACTCAGGATCAGTACAGGATAAGTAATGTAATGTATGTACACAGTGACTCCACCAGCAGAATAGTGAGTGCAGCTCTGAAGTATAATACAGGATGTAACTCAGGATCAGTACAGGATAAGTAATGTAATGTATGTAAACAGTGACCACCAGCAGAATAGTGAGTGCAGCTCTGGAGTATAATACAGGATGTAACTCAGGATCGGTACAGGATAGGTAATGTAATGTATGTACACAGTGACTCCACCAGCAGAATAGTGAGTGCAGCTCTGGAGTATAATACAGGATGTAACTCAGGATCAGTACAGGATAAGTAATGTAATGTATGTACACAGTGACTCCACCAGCAGCATAGTGAGTGCAGCTCTGGAGTATAATACAGGATGTAACTCAGGATCTGTACAGGATAGGTAATGTAATGTATGTACACAGTGACTCCACCAGCAGAATAGTGAGTGCAGCTCTGGAGTATAATATATGATATAACTCAGGATCAGTACAGGATAAGTAATGTAATGTATGTACACAGTGACTCCACCAGCAGAATAGTGAGTGCAGCTCTGGAGTATAATACAGGATGTAACTCTGGATCAGTACAGGATAAGTAATGTAATGTATGTACACAGTGACTTCACCAGCAGAATAGTGAGTGCAGCTCTGGTGTATAATAAAGGATGTAACTCAGGATCAGTTTAAGATAATATAATGTATGTACACAGTGACTCCACCAGCAGAATAGTGAGTGCAGCTCTTGAGTATAAAACAGGATGTAACTCAGGATCAGTACAGGATAAATAATGTATGTACACAGTAACTCCACCAGCAGAATAGTGACTGCAGCTCTGGAGTATAATACAGGATGTAACTCAGGATCAGTACAGGATAAATAATGTAATCTATGTACACAGTGACTCCACCAGCAGAAGAGTGAGTGCAGCTCTGGAGTATAATACAGGATGTAACTCAGGATCAGTACAGGATAAGTAATGTAATATATGTACACAGTGACTTTACCCTCAGAATAGTGAATGCAGCTCTGGAGTATAATACAGGATGTAACTCAGGATCAGTACAGGATAAGTAATATGATGTATATACACAGTGACTCCACGAGCAGAATAGTGAGTGCAGCTCTGGAGTATAATACGGGATGTAACTCAGGATCAGTACAGGATAAGTAATGTATGTACACAGTAACTCCACCAGCAGAATAGTGACTGCAGCTCTGGAGTATAATACGGGATGTAACTCAGGATCAGTACAGGATAAGTAATGTATGTACACAGTAACTCCACCAGCAGAATAGTGACTGCAGCTCTGGAGTATAATACAGGATGTAACTCAGGATCAGTACAGGATAAATAATGTAATGTATGTACACAGTGACTCCACCAGCAGAATAGTGAGTGCAGCTCTGGAGTATAATACAGGATATAACTCAGGATCAGTACAGGATAAGTAATGTAATGTATGTACACAGTGACCACCTGCAGAATAGTGAATGCAGCTCTGGAGTATAATACAGGATATAACTCAGGATCAGTACAGGATAAGTAATGTAATGTATGTACACAGTGACTCCACCAGCAGAATAGTGAGTGCAGCTCTGGAGTATAATACAGGATGTAACTCAGGATCAGTACAGGATAAGTAATGTAATCTATGTACACAGTGACTCCACCAGCAGAATAGTGAGTGCAGCTCTGGAGTATAATACAGGATATAACTCAGGATCAGTACAGGATAAGTAATGTAATGTATGTACACAGTGACCACCTGCAGAATAGTGAATGCAGCTCTGGGGTATAATACAGGATGAAACTCAGGATCAGAACAGAAACAGTACAAAATACAAGACTTTACATTTTAAGTAGATTAATTCTATATATAATTAAGGCCAGTGGACTTGAACCTACGCCGGCCAGGGACGTCATCTTTATCAAAACTATACAACTGTATACTGCAGTCATTAAGCTCTGCTGCATCTGATCATTTTATCTCTGCGTCAACTGTCAATTTCATCCTTTTAGTTTGTGTATTCACTTTTTTTTATTCCTCTATGTCGTTCTTCCTTTTCTAACACCTTTTGCTGGTTCTTCCCGTCAAGGCTCGTTCAGACTCCGTCCAGTCTGCGGCGCGCTCCTTACAGGCGCTGAGGTCCTTTAACCCAGCAGGAGGACCCGGGGCCTGTGTGAGAGAACAGACTGCAGATCTTGCCAGCCTCTTAAAACTAAATGGCTCTTAGTGGAAGATTATTTGGCAGTAAAGACACTTGTGATTGCAATGTCCCATGCAAGATTAACCAATTATATACCAGCCCGAGACCCCTGCGCCCGTTCACAGCGCAATGTGTATTGGTACCGCAATATTATGTGCAAGAAAGAAGAGCTTGTGTGTCTTACTGAGACCTTCCAAATAATGCCAAGACACTGATATAAGCCCATGTATTATTGTCAATGTTATATCATAATCTTCAGGGACAGTAATCTGCTGTGCGGGTGTATCCAAGCCTATCATGTGTGATACTGTCTTCTGAGCCGCTGTTTCTAAGCCCATCATGTGTGATACGATCTGCTTACTGGTTGTATCTAAGCCTATTATGTGTGATACTGTCTGCTGAGCTACAGTATCTAAGCCTATCATATGTGATACTGTCTGCTGAGCTACTGTATCTAAGCCTATCATGTGGTACTGTCTGCTGAGCTACTGTATCTAAGCCTATCATGTGTGATACTGTCTGCTTAGTTGTTGTATCTACGCCTATTATGTGTGATACTGTCTGCTGAGCTTCTGTATCTAAGCCTATCGTGTGTGTTACTGTCTTCTGAGCCAGTGTATCTAAGTATCTTGTGTGATATTGTCTCAGTGTATCTAAGTCTATCTTGTGTGATAGTGTCTCAGTGTATCTAAGCCTATCGTGTGTGATAGTGTCTCAGTGTATGTAAGCCACTTATGTGTGATATTGTCTGTGTATCTAAGTCTATCATGGGTGATACTGTATCAGTGTATCTAAGCCTGCCATGTGTGATACTGTCTGCTGAGCCAGTGTATCTAAGTCTATCTTGTGTGATATTGTCTCAGTGTATCTAAGTCTATCTTGAGTGATAGTGTCTCAGTGTATCTAAGCCTGCCATGTGTGATGCGGTCTGCTGAGCCAGTCTATCTTGTGTGATATTGTCTCAGTGTATATAAGCCAGTCATGTGTGATAGTATCTCAGTGTATCTAAGTGTTTCCTGTGTGATACTGAGCCAGTGTATCTAAGTATATCATGTGTGATAGTATCTCAGTATATCCTGCGTGATACTATCTGCTGGAACAATGCGCTCCTGAGTCGATGTATCTAAGCTTATCAGTGTATTTTTTTCTAGTTGAGACTTCTCATTTCCAAATGCCCTATTGGCTTATCCTGAGCTAATACAATGATGAGGATCCCCCTCTTCACTGAAGTACAGCTCTGGAGGACCGAGGCTCTAGACCATTCATTATCTGCTCTGTGTAGGCGTCAGGTATTAATAATCTCTTATAACTTTGTGAGGAATCTGAGGTTTTTATGGTTACTGTCCCTTTAACATCAGATTTTTCTTCGCCGCCTCTTTCTGCGCAGCGCTGTCTGTAGGATTTTCATAAGTAGACGTTATTTTCTGGAGCTGATGGGTTTTTGCCGGTTTATTGACGGGGAGGGGGGTTTCAGGTAATTTGTATTGACATGGACCCCAGTCCTCCTCATAGCTGTTGTCTGCGAGGGTCTCACGTCATTCATCCAAATTAGGGTGATGGCCCCATTAATTGGAGACCTCTCAAAGGCAAAATCCATCCACTTTCCATAAATGTTATACTCCGTCATCCCGACGCGTCACGCACATTTCTACAGGATAAAAAAATGACTTTGAAGGGACGGTCGTAGGGAAGGGGCTATCCTCATATCCCAGATTTTCCATTCTGACAACTTGCAAGTGAAGAGACCCCCAAACAGTAACTACATACTGACTTGTCCAATGATGTGACGCTGCAGAGCTCAATGCTGCCCTCTATAGGAACTTTATGGAACAGAACCTATAGGTCGCCCGTTATAGGAAACAGACGGAAAACATCTGCTTAGCAGGGGCGCATTTATTTGTTTGTCTTACGTTTGTTATGGCATTTGCAAAATTGCGATGATGACAATGATTATTAACCCCTTGTTGCCCGTCACGTGGCATCTTTTCTTATTTTTTTTTAAAGGGCCACTAACCGTTCTAAAAGTTGCACGAGAGGAGCGGCTGACATCTGTCACACCTATGGATTTGAATGTTTTTAAAGGTCCTCAGCACTGGACATGGTGGAGCAAGTGTGGGGTTATAGGTGCAGAGGTAGAGGTCGTGTCTAGGCCTTGGTTCCTAAGGGGACACAAGCTATCCGGTACCGCATAAGAAGTCACCAGGGGCACATGTTAGTTGGGGGGCTCTGATACAGGTTTTTGCATTAGGACCCAGAAGCTTTTAAATGACATCTATGTAATTTTAGTCCGGGTTTCTCCCAACTTTCCATTGACGGATTGGTATACTCACCCACTGTTTACTATACTCACCCACTGTTGCCCAATAGAAACATTCGGAGGTTGGTAGCCATTAACTGGGTTCATAACGGAAGCCATGACACTGATTCATCCATTGCACAACCGTTCTTAACGACGCCCATGGACTCCATTGAGTTATGATGTAATCCTTCGCGGTTCCGTCGTGGTTTCCGTTAGTTTTGACATCAAGAATAAAGTTGCAGACTGCACTGTTCTTGCCTTATAATCTGACGGATCTGATGCAAATTATTCGATTTTCATTTTCCTTGTCATACTGTATTTCCATCGGGATCTCAGTTCTGTTTCTTTGATACAGGAATTTTTTCTCTGTATACATACGTTTCTGCAGCAAAAGGCGACCACTAGGGGGAGCAAACTGAAGACAGTTTGTTCACCCCCTTCCCGAGCTCATTGAGATCAGGGGGAGCTGTGTACATCTTTCATTTTATACCTTACGGTTTTATCTCTTATTTGAAAATACCTTACCCCATATATTTTCCAACAGGACCTTGTTCGGACTTTGCTTCATTGTGGCCAGAAAGGAGCACCACTACCAGCAAATGTGAACGAGGCCTTTATGTAAATAAGTTATTGTTTTATAAAGTTTTTCAATTTTGGAATATACTTTGTTACAATTCCTCACAATTGTCAATATCTATGCTTGCTGTCAGTGAATTTGATCATCGTTTTTTTACATTCAGAGGCTGAAATCCTGTCCTGACCAAGTCCTGGTCACACAGTTGCAGTTTGATACAATGTATCGTTGTAGGTTATCTACAGCCTGGTGTACAGAAGATCTCGCAGTGGATTGCCTACACTTATACTTTGTAACAAACCCATCAGCTATGTCAGCAGGATAGGGGGTAAGGATGGGTTTTCTGCCTTTGGATGGGAAAAAAAGATGTTCCCATTCACTGACAGCAAGGAGATTTTCCCATTCACTGACAGCAAGGAGATTTTCCCATTCACTGACAGCAAGGAGATTTTCCCATTCACTGACAGCAGTCACAGATGCAGCATCAATTACTGGTGATAATCACTTGCTTTATTCCCAAAATGCCATGCACTGCAGCAATAGTTTTGTTCATCCAGTGCTGCCTGGTTCATGAAGAGTGTAGATTTATATGCTGTTCAGGGTTTGTATAAAGCTGGGTGAAAACCCTCATGGGCCATTAGTGATAATCAGCTTCAGCTTCTACAGGTCAGATGTTAACGGATCCTTCCTGGCCGCCATTATACCCTTTCCTTGCCGTTTACAGGGAAGTGTTGATTTTCCCGCAGCCTCCTTGAAGTGTTAGCCCAGTCCCGTTCAGGAATCGTTGGCGTTGAGGTGGGGAGGTGTAGAAATCCGCCAGTCCCGGTGCCAGGCCCCGTCCATAGAGAACAAGCACTTTGTTGTGTGCGCCGCCCAGGGACTTTACCTGCAGCAGCAGAGACATTGGCTACTGTTACCCAACGCGGATGATTTATTGAATCTGGAGCCTGGGACTTGTTAGGTTACATTTTTGACATGGAATTTCTAAAGGAAATATACTGTATGCCGAATATCTAAGCCCCCCTCCCCCCCTCACATCTACCGCTCCCTTTCCTTGGCCCTCGTCCAGATCTGACATTGCGGATAAGGCATTCAGTGAAGCAGGTACTATGAGCAACCCGGCTCCCTCCAACCCTGGAGGGACTGATACCAGCGAGACCTACAATAGACAGCACAGAAAGGGTTAACTGCCTGCCAGAACTGATGCAAACCAAGTCGCAGGAGGGTTCTTCTATATTCTGAAGGCAAGGATAGTTTATGGTCAGCTTATTTTCACCATAAAAATGTAAAGAAATAACCGGATTTCCTGCACAGGAAGTAGATACTGGGTGACAACCACTAGAGGCGATCATTGCCGTACCCATAGGTGCCGCCACTTTCCACTAGATTCATAATCAATGGGCAGTAGGTACAGGGCCGACATCTGCACCAGGCAAAACGTGGGCAGATCATAGGGCCAATTGGGCTCTTTGGTACCCATGGTGGTCTTCTGGCTGAACATGCTCTATGTTTGTCAAGCTGAGGGTGGAGCAGACGTAGAGCCCACTGTGTCCGTGCCACACAAGGGCCCACCTATACGTGTTTTAGAGTGAATTGTCCTTAAAGAGGACAGTGACCTATCAGAACCACTAATCAATGGGGGACCATGAGGTCAGATCCCACTGATTCCAAAATGGACTGGGCCATAAAACTCCTAAACCCCTTGCGGCAAATCAGAAATTTCCACGGCTGACACGATTCTCATACTGCCGTACTACCAGAAATCCCCGACTCTGCTGGAAGGAGCGCGGACCCTCTATGAAGAGTTGTGACCCCGTCAATTTAGAATTTAAGGGCAGTCGCTCCAACCTAACCTATTATACTGTCTAGCATGTTGCTGTCATAATGTTGTCTCCTGCATTTCCCCTTTAAGGCCACATAATAAAAATCAATGAAAATCTGAAACCAATTGATCGACTCGATCTCTTTGAAGTGCAGACGGCCGTATCGCACGCAATAATATAATATTTTTGAAATATGAAGCTCTTAAAGTGCCCCCCACAATATCCTGATTGTCACCGCGGCGTCCCTTTAAAGTGCTACTTCCATACTTTTAAGTGGTTAGTAAAATGGACCTGATCAGCTGATGGCGAAACCACCCCCCCCCCCTCCGCAGGAGAAGAACGGTAATTGAAGCGTTGGCACTCGGCCGTGTTTGCACAGCGATGGATGAGGGGTAAACAGGCCACAACCCTCAGGGGATCAGTCTACGCCTTCACACAAGACACTGGTCTCATTGACGCTGGGCAATGCCGGGATAGGGAGGTGCGGGAGGAGGATTCATTACAAGTAGTCAGGTTAATAGTCAACGGTTTGGCGTTACCCCCCCCCCCTTCCTCAAGGTCCCCCCCTCACCCCATCTCCTGGAGACTGGCTGTCAGCGCAGCCCGGGGATGTTTATTTTAATGGTCACTTGTGGTTCAGACTGGTGCCAGTTGTACAGCAGAACGGGCGCTGGGGGAGACGCAGGCCCCTACCCCTAAAATATCACATGGAGCACCTTTATTTAAATGTCATCGTATACAGTAAGACACTTTGTTTTAACATCTTCCTGGCCAAGCCGGGTTCAACGTTAGGCCCGGCGACGCCGCCGCCGCTGCTGGAATTCACCCCTTCGAAAAGCCGAGCAGATGGGAGAAAAAAAAGAAGAAAAATTTATCAGATTTCTGTTTTTCGTTACTTCATTTCCGCCGTGAAGTCTTCATTAGTACTGGATGCAGCGCGGTCGCACCCTATAAAACGGAGACATTCTGCCTCATCCCGAGGAAGATTTCAAAGCCCCGCACCTTCAAGCTTTACCTATTTTATAGGGTGCAACAAAGTCTGATCCGTTCCGATAACCCTGGATTTTATCAGCCTTCCCCCGAAAATGTATATAAAAGAGTTATTGACTCATAACCCCTCATTATAACTTGCATTCTATCTGGAAAAGCTGGGTAGGAACGGATTAGGTTAGAATTACAGGTGGTTGACACGCAGCTTTCCAAAGCTCCTGAATGGAAAATCTGCCTATCTATGCAGTGTAATATGAGTCATAACTAGGCACTATACATTATTTGGTGTTCTGAAATTTGGGTAAGCGGAGAGACACCCAACTTTCCCAGAAACAGATGACTGACTTGTTACGGTATAAAGGCTGTGGGTTTAATATATAGGGACGTCTAGTAGAACGATCACACTATTGATATAGCGGAAAGGAGCAATGTTTTCGACATTCAGGTGCGATTGTGGGTTCTACATAGGGTTGAATTATAGGGGGTTTATAGGTCATAAGATTGTGATCAGCGGGGGACCAGTCACTCCGCCAATCTCAAGTTTCCTATAGATTGAATTTACTGGTGCAATTCTGTTACTTCAAACGCTCGAGGACTATTCATCCTGAGCGCCCTGCTTCATGAATAGAATGCCAGAACTGCAGTGGAAACTGACAGGTATTTGATGAAGTAATAGGACCGTTTACTTGCATAAACATGCAGAGACATTGAGTACGACTGGGGCTTATATCTCACAGGTTTCCTAATCCTCATTGACCCACATTTCTCCTTCCTCTGCTGTTTATAGGTTTGTGCAGAGAATCTTAAAGGAACATTCCCGGAAAAACTGACACTCTTTGTTAGGGCCTGTTCGCTTTCCGTTCCGGGGTTCCGTCTGAGGTTTCCGTCGGAAAGTGAAACCACAGCTTCCGTTTCAGTCACCATTGATATCAATGGTGACGGAAACATCGCTAATGGTTTCCGTTCGTCACCATTCCGGCAGGTTTCCGGTTTTCCGACGGAATCAATAGCGCAGTCAACTCCGCTATTGATTCCGTCGTTAAAACGGAAACCTGCCGGAATGGAGACGAACGGAAACCATTAGCGATGTTTCCGTCACCATTGATATCAATGGTGACTGAAACGGGAAGTTGTGGTTTCACTTTCACCCGACGGAAACCTCAGACGCAACGCCGGAACGGAAAGCGAACGGTGATGTGAACAGGCCCTTATACCGAGTACAGAGCTAGAGTGGGTGGAGATTGACACAAGGAAACAAAGATAGAATGCAATCATATTATACCCCATACCTATATATTTTCTGAAAACAGACACCTGGCACATTATGAAAATGCCACCCAGCACTTTACCATTCTGGGCACCGTCATGCAATTTTGTATCAAAGTGTAAGATTTTGTTAAAAAAAAAGCTTCAAAATCCATGTTTGTGGTTAAGAATCTGACCTAACCAGAGCCAGAGACGCACAAAAGATGTGCAAAGTTTCTACAAGTCATTTATGCCTATATACTGTCACTAATATACGGCCTATATAGATCTTCAGAAAAGAATCAAAAACTGAAGAGACCAGAAATCTCTGCAATCCTGATGCAAAGTCATGAAGTCAGTGAATGGTCTGATTAGTTACAAGGGGGGATTGGATATGTAACTGCTCATATTCTCACCCCTCTAGTAGGGGAAAAATAAGAATCCCCCTAAATGTGACAATCAGGGAGCACATATCCTCGGTAATAGGGGTGATCACATAAAGAAAGGGGCCTGTATCATACCCCCCTCCAGGGTCGCTGGATGTTGTACAGGGGTAGGCGAGAAAGTAACAGGCTGTGATATTACTTCCTGCTCTCACTTGCTGCTTCCCCTCCCACCTCCTCCCTACACAGACACAGAACTAGAAAGTAAAACTTTTCTCGCTGCTCCTCAGCTTTAAACTAGTGTTGCTCCCTAAATATTGCATGGTATCATTTGAAAGCAAAGATTCTGGCCTTTAATATGACACTAACAGCAGAGCTCTAGTCCTAATATTGTACCCACGGCAAGCATTCCAAGTCATGACGTATTACATACATTCTTGGCAGTGAGAGGTTTACATCTTGGTCTACATAACATGCTGGGTGATACCTCTACCTTTTTATCACATAATGGTAATGGGATTTAAACCTTCATCCTGCCATAATTCCATACATTGCAGTGACATGTTTGTATGAGTAAATACTTGTCTTCCACATGAAATAACAATTCTGGAACATCTCTCTAAGAACTCTGCATTGTTGTAGCGTTCCTCTATTATTCCTTCTGGGAATGTATAAATAAATTGAGAACTAGGTTCTCCTATTCCTCTTGTCAGTATGGTACGTTCATACACACTAAAGGCATGGTCACACGTTCAGGATTTCACGTCTAAATCCTCATCAAATCTACTTAGAGCACTATTATAGTAGTTATATTCTTGTATATAGGGGGCAGTATTATAGTAGTTATATTCTTGTATATAGGAGCAGTATTATAGTAGTTATATACTTGTATATAGGGGTAGTATTATAGTAGTTATATACTTGTATATAGGAGTAGTATTATAGTAGTTATATTCTTGTATATAGGAGCAGTATTATAGTCGTTATATTCTTGTATATAGGAGCAGTATTATAGTAGTTATATTCTTGTATATAGAGGCAGTATTATAGTAGTTATATTCTTGTATATAGGGAGCAGTATTATAGTAGTTATATTCTTGTATATAGGGGGCAGTATTATAGTAGTTATATTCTTGTATATAGGGGGCAGTATTATAGTAGTTATATTCTTGTATATAGGGGGCAGTATTATAGTAGTTATATTCTTGTACATAGGGGCAGTATTATAGTAGTTATATCCTTGTATATAGGGGTAGTATTATAGTAGTTAAATTCTTGTATATAGGAGCAGTATTATAGTCGTTATATCCTTGTATATAGGTGACAGTATTATAGTAGTTATATCCTTGTATATAGGGGGCAGTATTATAATAGTTATATCCTTGTATATAGGAGCAGTATTATAGTAGTTATATTCTTATATATAGGAACAGTATTATAGCAGTTATATTTTTGTATATAGGGGCAGTATTGTAGTAGATATATTCTTGTATATAGGGGCAGTATTATAGTAGTTATATTCTTGTATATAGGAACAATATTATAGTAGTTATATTCTTGTATATAGGGGGCAGGATTATAGTAGTTATATTCTTGTATATAGGGAGCAGTATTATAGTCGTTATATTCTTGTACATAGCGGGCAGTATTATAGTAGTTATATTCTTGTATATAGGGGGCAGTATTATAGTAGTTATATTCTTGTATATAGGGGCAGTATTATAGTAGTTATATTCTTGTATATAGGGGCAGTATTATAGTAGTTATATTCTTGTATATAGGGGGCAGTATTATAGTAGTTATATTCTTGTATATAGGGGCAGTATTATAGTAGTTATATCCCTGTATATAGGAGCAGTATTATAGTAGTTATATTCTTGTATATAGGGGCAGGATTATAGTAGTTATATTCTTGTATATAGGGAGCAGTATTATAGTAGTTATATTCTTGTACATAGCGGGCAGTATTATAGTAGTTATATTCTTGTATATAGGGGCAGTATTATAGTAGTTATATTCTTGTATATAGGAGCAGTATTATAGTAGTTATATTCTTGTATATAGGGGGCAGTATTATAGTAGTTATATTCTTGTATATAGGGGGCAGTATTATAGTAGTTATATTCTTGTATATAGGGGGCAGTATTATAGTAGTTATATTCTTGTATATAGGAGCAGTATTATAGTAGTTATATTCTTGTATATAGGAGGCAGTATTATAGTAGTTATATTCTTGTATATAGGGAGCAGTATTATAGTAGTTATATTCTTGTATATAGGGGGCAGTATTATAGTAGTTATATTCTTGTATATAGGGGCAGTATTATAGTAGTTATATTCTTGTACATAGGGGGCAGTATTATAGTAGTTATATTCTTGTATATAGGGGGCAGCATTATAGTAGTCATATTCTTGTATATAGGGGCAGTATTATAGTAGTTATATTCTTGTATATAGGGGGCAGTATTATAGTAGTTATATTCTTGTATATAGGGCAGTATTATAGTAGTTATATTCTTGTATATAGGGGGCAGTATTATAGTAGTTATATTCTTGTATATAGGGGGCAGTATTATAGTAGTTATATTCTTGTATATAGGGGGCAGTATTATAGTAGTTATATTCTTGTATATAGGAGGCAGTATTATAGTAGTTATATTCTTGTATATAGGATCAGTATTATAGTAGTTATATTCTTGTATACAGGGGGCAGTATTATAGTAGTTATATTCTTGTATATAGGGGGCAGTATTATAGTAGTTATATTCTTGTATATAGGAGCAGTATTATAGTAGTTATATTCTTGTATATAGGAGCAGTATTATAGTAGTTATATTCTTGTATACAGGGGGCAGTATTATAGTAGTTATATTCTTGTGTATAGGGGGCAGTATTATAGTAGTTATATTCTTGTATATAGGGGCAGTATTATAGTAGTTATATCCTTGTATATAGGGGGCAGTATTATAGTAGTTATATCCTTGTATATAGGAGCAGTATTATAGTAGTTATATTCTTGTATATAGGGGCAGGATTATAGTAGTTATATTCTTGTATATAGGGAGCAGTATTATAGTCGTTATATTCTTGTACATAGGAGCAGCATTATAGTAGTTATATTCTTGTATATAGGGAGCAGTATTTTAGTCGTTATATTCTTGTATATAGGAGCAGTATTATAGTAGTTATATTCTTGTATATAGGGGCAGTATTATAGTAGTTATATTCTTGTATATAGAGGCAGTATTATAGTAGTTATATTCTTGTATATAGGGGCAGTATTATAGTAGTTATATTCTTGTATATAGGGGCAGTATTATAGTAGTTATATTCTTGTATATAGGAGCAGTATTATAGTAGTTATATTCTTGTATATAGGGGCAGTATTATAATAGTTATATTCTTGTATATAGGAGCAGTATTATAGTAGTTATATTCTTGTATATAGGGGGCAGTATTATAGTAGTTATAGTCTTGTATATAGGGGGCAGTATTATAGTAGTTATATTCTTGTATATAGGGGCACAGTATTATAGTAGTTATATTCTTCTATATAGAGGCAGTATTATAGTAGTTATATTCTTGTATATAGGGAGCAGTATTATAGTAGTTATATTCTTGTATATAGGGGTCAGTATTATAGTAGTTATATTCTTGTATATAGGGGCAGTATTATAGTAGTTATATTCTTGTATATAGGGGCAGTATTATAGTAGTTATATTCTTGTATATAGGGGCAGTATTATAGTAGTTATATTCTTGTATATAGGGCAATATTATAGTAGTTATATTCTTCTATATAGGGGCAGTATTATAGTAGTTATATTCTTGTATATAGCGGGCAGTATTATGGTAGTTATATTCTTGTATATAGGGGGCAGTATTATAGTAGTTATATTCTTGTATATAGGGCAGTATTATAGTAGTTATATTCTTGTATATAGGGGGCAGTATTATAGTAGTTATATTCTTGTATATAGGGGGCAGTATTATAGTAGTTTTATTCTTGTATATAGGGGGCAGTATTATAGTAGTTATATTCTTGTATATAGGAGCAGTATTATAGTAGTTATATTCTTGTATACAGGGGGCAGTATTATAGTAGTTATATTCTTGTATATAGGGGCAGTATTATAGTAGTTATATTCTTGTATATAGGGGCACAGAATTATAGTAGTTATATTCTTCTATATAGAGGCAGTATTATAGTAGTTATATTCTTGTATATAGGAGCAGTATTATAGTAGTTATATTCTTGTATATAGGGGCAGTATTATAGTAGTTATATTCTTGTATATAGGGGCACAGTATTATAGTAGTTATATTCTTCTATATAGAGGCAGTATTATAGTAGTTATATTCTTGTATATAGGGGCAGTATTATAGTAGTTATATTCTTGTATATAGAGGGCAGTATTATAGTAGTTATATTCTTATATATAGGGGGCAGTATTATAGTAGTTATATTCTTGTATATAGGGGCAGTATTATAGTAGTTATATTCTTGTATATAGGAGGCAGTATTATAGTAGTTATATTCTTGTATATAGGGGGCAGTATTACAGTAGTTATATTCTTGTATATAGGGGGCAGTATTATAGTAGTTATATTCTTGTATATAGGGGAAGTATTATAGTAGTTATATTCTTGTATATAGGGGGCAGTATTATAGTAGTTATATTCTTGTATATAGGGGGCAGTATTATAGTAGTTATATTCTTGTATATAGGGGGCAGTATTATAGTAGTTAAAGTCTTGTATATAGGAGCAGTATTATAGTAGTTATATTCTTGTATATAGGGGCAGTATTATAGTAGTTATATTCTTGTATATAGGAGCAGTATTATAGTAGCTATATTCTTGTATATAGGGAGCAGTATTATAGTAGTTATATTCTTGTATATAGGGGGCAGTATTATAGTAGTTATATTCTTGTATATAGGAGCAGTATTATAGTAGTTATATTCTTGTATATAGGAGGCAGTATTACAGTAGTTATATTCTTGTATATAGGGGGCAGTATTATAGTAGTTATATTCTTGTATATAGGGGCAGTATTATAGTAGTTATATTCTTGTATATAGGGGCAGTATTATAGTAGTTATATTCTTGTATATAGGGAGCAGTATTATAGTAGTTATATTCTTGTATATAGGGGGCAGTATTATAGTAGTTATATTCTTGTATATAGGGGGCAGTATTATAGTAGTTATATTCTTGTATATAGGAGGCAGTATTATAGTAGTTATATTCTTGTATATGGGGGCAGTATTATAGTAGTTATATTCTTATATATAGGGGGCAGTAGTATAGTAGTTATATTCTTGTATATAGGGGGCAGTATTATAGTAGTTATATCCCTGTATATAGGGGGCAGTATTATAGTAATATTCTTGTATATAGGGGGCAGTATTATAGTTGTTTTAAATTGGGCATAGCTTGACATCGCGTAGCGCAGACACTTTGTATGGCTCTGTTGTTTGTGGTTATTAGAACGGAATGGGTAAGGGAGAACAGAGGCTTTATTAGCGTTATCTCGGCACATGCGGCCCCTCACTCTGCTCCTGAGGGTCTGCTCTTATGGGGGAGGCTGCTGTATTTAGACAAGGAGTGAGATAAGCAGTGCTAATCTGTAGAGCAGTAATGACTTAAGAAGGAGTTAGCTCATGTGAAGTGTGTGGTCAGTCTCCAGGCTCGTTAATATTGTGATGAGCAGAATGATAACACATTAATGATGATGAGAGTCCATGTTCCATGTGCTCTAGGCAGGTGGGATTTAGTCATGAGACCCGGGGGTCAGGGTGTAATCCCGGAGCTCGGGGGAGAGACAATATGGGTCCCCACATGGGAATATGAGGCGAACCTGTACTTGGGCTGTCCGCACATATGGAAGGCATTGTGCTGGGAACACACACACACAGTGAGCGCCCTTAGCCTCCTTGTGCTCTGCTCTACAGGCTTCCTACCTCTAATACACATGTTGTTCTGTACTGCGGCTTCCCCTGTTAACCTCTGCAATAAACACTTAACCCCTTAAAGTCCACAGCGGCGCAATAAAGCTGTATCGGAAAAAATGGCGATTGCATTGGTGTTTGGCGCCTTCAGTGTTGTGCATTTGTTTTTTATTAAAGCTAAAATAGTTTATAACTAAAAGACTTCATGTTAAAATTCTGTACCCCATGTGCTGCTATTGGGGATCATAGAGGAGGTGAAGCTTTGTTTATTGACTTAAATCTTGTGCACAAGGTCAGGACAGGATATGACTGTAGCTCTCTTTGGACTTATCGCACTTAACCCGTAAACAAACATCAGCTTTGGTCATCACTGTATACAGCTCTTTATAATAGTATACAAGGAAAAATAAGCTAAATTCAGAAAATATTTTTTTTGGCCACGGGGAGGCAGTATAGAGCATTACTTGTTCAGTATTGATCACCAGTCTGGGTCTTTCCTGTCATTTATAGATTATATTAGGTAGGATTCAGGTATACCACAATATTGTTAAAGGGGTTCTCCGCTTTGGACAATTCCCACTTGTTAGAAGTTGCCCTTAACAAGTGATCTGCTTATTGTTAAGGAAACTTTTAAGGCCTAGTTCACACGGAGTATTTTGCAGGCAGAAAATAATTTGTCTCAAAATTACTTTAGGAATTATGAGGCAGATTTTGAGCTGCCTGCGTTTTTTTGCTGCGCATTTCGCTGAGTTTTTTGCCCGCAGCCATTGAGGACCACGGGCAAAAACGCTGTGAAAAATGCAATTCCTACCTCCCGTTGATTTCAATGGGGGGTCAGAGGATGAACCACGGCAAGAAAGATAAAAGCCGCCCCGGAATAAAAAAAAGCCTCTGCCTCCCATTGAAATCAATGGGAGACGATTTCGGCCACGCTGATTCCGATGCGGTTTCCGCATCAAAATCAGCGAGAAAAAACTCAGTGTGGACTGGGCCTAAAAAGTGGGAATCGTCCAATGTGTCCCCCTGCTGGGATCTTCTGCAATCAGCTGTTATCTGTGGGGAAACCTGGCAGTAAGTGTTTAGTTTCCCTGCAGCGCCACCACAGGGGAAATGAAGCACTACACAGTGTCCATTTATATCAATGTGTTATCTATGTAATGCCCTTTATTAACTCAGAATTCCAGAATAGGGTGTATGACAATAAGTCTAAATTCGACAAGCCCTTTAAGGAGCAATTCAGTCTTAGTTGGAATCTGGAAAGGATTATTTTCTCTCTCTTTTCATCTAGTCTTTCATTGTATAGAATAGCGTGGCCTGCTACTCTATTGTATACATAAAAATAAAGGTATTCTAATTCATGCCATCCCGGCATATGCCAAAAGGGCAATCTTTTAGCATACGCCGTGTGCCTGGGACCTATGAATTAGTTTGGCGTATGTATCGGGAGGTTTTCCCCAGTTGGTAAGAAACGATGTGTGAACGCATCCTTATCTAAGATATGCCAAATCAACATGTTAACATGATATTCTGCTCTACAGGCCAGAAACAGTGGCAGAGTGTCATGGTACAGAAGGCGTCCGTCGGTAGGGAGGAATAAAGATACCTGTGTTGCAATAACCGTTTGTCATTTATTGGGACATGAAGTGTTACTGAGACTGAGTGATAGTAGCTGAACACACATGAGACCGACTGTAGCGGCCGTGGACCGTCGCGCTAACTTAGGCCTAATTCACACGAGCATGTTCGGTTACGCGATATACGGTCTGTATGTCGGCCGTATTTCCCGGACTGAACACAGTGCAGGGAGCCGGGGTCCTAGCATCATAGTTATGTACGACGCTAGGAGTCCCTGCCTCTCTGCGGAACTACTGTCCTGTACTGACAACATGATTACAGTACGGGACAATCTTCCCGCAGCGAGGCAGTGACACCTAGCGTCATAGATAACAATGATGCTAGGACCCCGGCTCCCTGCAGTGTGTTCGGTCCGGGAAATGCGGCCGGCATGCGGACCGTATATCACGGACCGAACACGCTCGTGTGAATTAGGCCTTACCCCCCGACTGTCGCGACCGCAGAACTGTCCGGGCCGGCATCTCCTCCCCAGGAGACGCCAGCGTTCGCATCCACCCGGCTCTGCACTGGTGTCTAGGATGCGCGCGCGCGCTCTCTCGTTCCCGGCCTTAAAGGGCCAGCGCGCACATGAAATGAATTACAAAATCATCCCCATATCCCGGGACTATTAAAAGGGCCTTGCCCTTTCACACCTTGCCTGAGTGTTGTTGTTTATTCCCATGTTAGTCTTAGCAAATGGTCCCTTAGTCGTATCCTGTTCCCAGGGTTCCCGTGCCCTGCTACCTGTATCCAGTGCTGTGTTTGTTCCTGAGCCTTTTCTAGTGTTGGAGTTGTGTTGTGCCACCTGTCACACCTGCTGTCATATACCACGTCTGGTGTCATATGCCACGCCTGATACCATCCGCCACGTTTCGCGTTATCTACTTTCAAGTTCCATCTACGCCTAAACCTCTGTTACTGTCTGGACTATTTCAGGTACTCCTGTGCTAGGACTTTGTATAGACTGTTGTTTGGCCAGCTTCTATTCCGCTACGGCGGTTGCGGCCTAGTGAGTCCACATACCCACGGATCGTGACACCAACTGTTGTCACCAAATGCATCCCTGGGCGGTTTCTATGCAACGCCTGCAGATTTCCTTTTTGCTTTATAGCATAGAGACGGTAATGGTAATACTAATATGTAACTGGGCAAGATCTTACCCGTAAATTAAATGTGATCGTCCGTTACCACCAGGCCAGATTTGAGTTTTAACTTTTTCTTCTTCTGGATCAACACAGAATAAAATGGTCATGGGACTGAACTTGATACATTTGTGTCTTATTTCAGCTGTTACCGCGTTGTAACTTTATATCAGGTAGGTGGCACATTGGACCATAGCCCAGGCTGCGGACCCTCAGAACAAGACCCGGGTATACAGAGTTTGTGTTTCCTTGCCTTGTCTGTATAATATTCAGCTGATACGGTTTGTCAGTAAAACATGTAATTACTGGTGAATGAAGGCAGAGATCTGCCAGCGCTATCACACTGACGTTTCCACTTCATGTAGGTCTGAATAAAATGTGAGCCTATCAACCGTTGCCTGTCTGTTCTATTTTCTTTGGGCCTGCATTTTGATCTTCAGACCCCCCCTTTAATGAAACCTTACATGCCAGAAATCTTTCTCCATTTTCAAAAACAATATTTACTAGTATATTATGTGGCGGTGTTAACTCCTCGTGTACAGGGCGGCAGCCGGAGATTTCATGTGTAAAGATTTTTCGGGAATGATAGTGATGCAAGAGTTAAAAATAAGGAACATTTCTTCCCCCCTGAGAGGGCACTGTACTGAACCGGAAAAATATCAAAACCGCAGCCTCTCCCTGTGTCCTCTCGCTCCCACCCGGCACCAGCTTGGCGCCCCCTCTAACACCCATCCTCCTCTCTACTGACAGAGGAAGGATGGAGGGATGCAGCGTCCAGTCCACAGGGGGGTGGGAGTATGGATCTATCCACGCCATGTATCTGGGGAGACGCTGATGCTTTCCAGTTCTGCTCATAAAATAATAACAATAGCAGATCTGGCAGAGGGAGAAGCGAGAGGCTACCCCTCCACTCGCAATGTGCTTAGTACATGGTACTGGGAATGGCATTAGTATATGCCCTGGCATTGTGGGGGCTACATGGTAATACCTGATGAAGCTTCCACTTTATATCTTAACATCTTCTGTATTGATCTGTGGTATGGTATGTACATACTACATAGAGCTTGGTGAACAAGTGCCAATTTATTTACCCTTTGGTTCATCATCCAGTCCCTTGGGCGTTGTGTCCAGTCCCTGGTGATCCAGTGACATTGTGTAGTCCCTGGTGATCCAGTGACATTGTGTAGTCCCTGGTGATCCAGTGACATTGTGTAGTCCCTGGTGATCAAGTGGCATTATGTATTCCCTGGTGATCTAGTGGCATTGTGTATTCCCTGGTGATCTAGTGGCATTGTGTATTCCCTGGTGATCTAATGGCATTGTGTATTCCCTGGTGATCTAGTGGCATTGTGTATTCCCTGGTGATCTAGTGGCATTGTGCAGTCCCCGATGATACAGTGGCATTGTGTAATCCCTGGTGATCCAATGGCATTGTGTAATCCCTGGTGATCCAGTGGCATTGTGTAGTCCCTGGTGATCCGGTGGCATTGTGTAATCCCTTGTGATCTAGTGGCATTGTGTAGTCCCTGGTAAAACAGTGGCATTGTGTAGTCCCTGGTGATCCAGTGACATTGTGTAGTCCCTGGTGATCCAGTGACATTGTGTAGTTCCTGGTGATCAAGTGGCATTATGTATTCCCTGGTGATCTAGTGGCATTGTGTATTCCCTGGTGATCTAGTGGCATTGTGTATTCCCTGGTGATCTAGTGGCATTGTGTATTCCCTGGTGATCTAGTGGCATTGTGTATTCCCTGGTGATCTAGTGGCATTGTGCAGTCCCCGATGATACAGTGGCATTGTGTAATCCCTGGTGATCCAGTGGCATTGTGTAATCCCTGGTGATCCAGTGGCATTGTGTAGTCCCTGGTGATCCGGTGGCATTGTGTAATCCCTTGTGATCTAGTGGCATTGTGTAGTCCCTGGTAAAACAGTGGCATTGTGTAGTCCCTGGTAATCCAGTGGCATTGTGTAATCCCTGGTGATCCAGTGGCATTGTGTAATCCCTGGTAATCTAGTGGCATTGTGTAATCCCTGGTGGTTCAGTGGCATTGTGTAGTCCCTGGTGATCCAGTGGCATTGTGTAGTCCCTGGTGATCCAGTGGCATTGTGTATTCCCTGGTGATCCAGTGGCATTGTGTATTCCCTGGTGATCCAGTGCTTTTGTGTAGTCCCTAATGATCCAGTGGCAATGTGTCTTGAGTCCTGGTGATCCATTGCCATTGTATAGTCCCTGATGATACAGTGGCATTGTGTAGTCCCTGGTGATCCAGTGGCAGTGTGTAGTCCCTGGTAATCCAGTGGCATTGTGTAGTCCCTGGAGATCCAGTGTCTCAGAAATTATTGGTGACCCTGAGGATTTGTTTTCCTGGTTCTGACTAGAAGCTAAGCTTGATGTACTTATCACTCTATTTTCCTGCAGATCTATACAGGACAGAGAGAGAGAGAGAGAGCGAAGAGGCTAGCAAATAACAGCCGATCCATTCTCTGTAATCTGTCAGGATTGCTCTGTTTATATATCATATCACCCACTTAGGGGAGCAGCAGGTTCAGTTTTTCTTTTAAGGGGTTGTCCAGTTTAGAAAACCCATTTCCATACACCCTATTAGAGAATTCTGAGATTATAGAGGGGGGTTCCCTGTACAAGATCCTCATCTCTTGGACAGAATGGAGAGCGGTTATAAAGAGCATCTCTCTCTATCTCTCTCTGGAGGACCTGTCCTGTCCTGCACAGACAACACATTGATATGAATGGACACTGTGTAATGCTTCATTTCCCTTGTGGGGGCGCTGCAGTGAAATTAAACACTTACTGCCAGGTTTTCCTATAGATTACAGCTGATCGCTGGGGGTCTCAGCAGGGGGACATTTGTGATCGGTTAATTTCCAAGAGACCTTTCTAACAAGTAGGGATTGTCCAAAGCGGAGAACTCCTTTACATTTTTTGTGCCTTAGCTATACTCCGCACTGTGTTTTATAACATGGTGGTTTGCAGATTTATTAGGTGACCTTTTAGTGCAGTGCCTTATCCCTATTTACTGAATGGCATTATGTAGTCCCTGGTGGGAAAGTGGATCAATGAGCATAATTATTCACCTTGAGGTTTTATTTTGTTGACTTGATTTGCCTATGAAAGGGCTCACAGATCCAGGAGAGTAAAAAGAGAGGCTAGCAAATCTGTGTGTATGGCTACTTAGCGCTGTGTATATGTCTGTACATATTTCTCTCTCTCTCGCTTTATTCTTCCCTGATTCAGCTACAAATAATTTAAAGATGTTTTGTCTCTTTCAATTACATGGGGCCTTCTCAGCTTGGAAGCTCCTTGAATCCCACATCCTTATGTAACCCCTTCCCAGCAGCCCAGTGTAGGTCGTGCAGTCATTGAAACAGATGGAAGTGACTGCAGTGAATGCCAACGATGCTGCTGATCTTCTGTATCACCTCTCCAGGAGTGGATGAGGGAGCCATGACGGCCAACTATTTAATGCCTCGTCTTTTCTCATTGCAGACCCAGCCAGTGCCAAATCCTTTGGCTTACTACATGCACCGCAACCCTGTGTGGTTCCACCAGTTTGAGACCTTGGTCAACCATTTCATCGAACTTGTCGTGCCATTCTTTATATTCATGGGAAGACGCATGTGTATTGTCAATGGAATTCTGCAAGTCCTCTTCCAGGTGAGAGTACACCGGGGTCTACACAGGCCATGTAATAAAGACAGTATGAGAAAATAATCTCTTATTCACAAGAACTTTACAGAGTAACTCCAATCAACCAGCCTATTCAAAGTCACAAATCCATCTTCTTAAACATAGGGGGCAGTATTATAGTAGTTATATTCTTGTATATAGGGGGGCAGTATTATAGTAGTTATATTCTTGTATATAGGGGCAGTATTATAGTAGTTATATTCTTGTATATAGGAGCAGTATTATAGTAGTTATATTCATGTATATAGGAGCAGTATTATAGTAGTTATATTCTTGTATATACGAGCAGTATTATAGTAGTTATATTCTTGTATATAGGGGGCAGTATTATAGTAGTTATAATCTTGTATATAGGGGCAGTATTCTAGTAGTTATATTCTTGTATATAGGAGCAGTATTATAGTAGTTATATTCTTGTATATAGGAGGCAGTATTATAGTAGTTATATTCTTGTATATAGGGGCAGTATTATTGTGGTTATATTCTTGTATATAGGGGCAGTATAGTCGTTATATTCTTGTATATAGAGGGCAGTATTATAGTAGTTATATTCTTGTACATAGGGGGCAGTATTATAGTAGTTATATTCTTGTATATAGGGGGCAGTATTATAGTAGTTATATTCTTGTATATAGGGGGCAGTATTATAGTAGTTATATTCTTGTATATAGGAGGAGTATTATAGTAGTTATATTCTTGTACATAGGAAGCAGTATTATAGTAGTTATATTCTTGTATATAGGGGGCCGTATTATAGTAGTTATATTCTTGTATATAGGAGCAGTATTATAGTAGTTATATTCTTGTATATAAGGGGCAGTATTATAGTAGTTATAATCTTGTATATAGGGGCAGTATTATTGTGGTTATATTCTTGTATATAGGGGGCAGTATAGTAGTTATATTCTTGTATATAGAGGGCAGTATTATAGTAGTTATATTCTTGTACATAGGGAGCAGTATTATAGTAGATATACTTGTATATAGGGGGCAGTATTATAGTAGTTATATTCTTGTATATAGGGGGCAGTATTATAGTAGTTATATTCTTGTATATAGGGGCAGTATTATAGTAGTTATATTCTTGTATATAGGAGCAGTATTATTGTGGTTATATTCTTGTATATAGGGGGCAGTATTATTGTGGTTATATTCTTGTATATAGGAGGCAGTATTATAGTAGTTATATTCTTGTATATAGGGGCAGTATTATTGTGGTTATATTCTTGTATATTGGAGCAGTATTATAGTAGTTATATTCTTGTATATAGGAGCAGTATTATAGTAGTTATATTCTTGTATATAGGAGCAGTATTATAGTAGTTATATTCTTGTATATAGGGGGCAGTATAGTAGTTATATTCTTGTATATAGAGGGCAGTATTATAGTAGTTATATTCTTGTATATAGGGGGCAGTATTATAGTAGTTATATTCTTGTACATAGGGAGCAGTATTATAGTAGATATATTCTTGTATATAGGGGGCAGTATTATAGTAGTTATATTCTTGTATATAGGGGGCAGTATTATAGTAGTTATATTCTTGTATATAGGGGCAGTATTATAGTAGTTATATTCTTGTATATAGGAGCAGTATTATTGTGGTTATATTCTTGTATATAGGGGGCAGTATTATAGTAGTTATATTCTTGTATATAGGGGCAGTATTATAGTAGTTATATTCTTGTATATAGGAGCAGTATTATTGTGGTTATATTGTATATAGGAGGCAGTATTATAGTAGTTATATTCTTGTATATAGGGGCAGTATTATTGTGGTTATATTCTTGTATATAGGAGGCAGTATTATAGTAGTTATATTCTTGTATATAGGGCAGTATTATAGTAGTTATATTCTTGTATATAGGAGCAGTATTATAGTAGTTATATTCTTGTATATAGGGACAGTATTATAGTGGTTATATTCTTGTATATAGGGGCAGTATTATAGTACTTATATTCTTGTATATAGGGGGCAGTATTATAGTACTTATATTCTTGTATATAGGGGCAGTATTATAGTGGTTATATTCTTGTATATAGGGGCAGTATTATAGTAGTTATATTCTTGTATATAGGGGCAGTATTATAGTAGTTATATTCATGTATATAGGGGCAGTATTATAGTAGTTATATTCTTGTACATATGGAGCAGTATTATAGTAGATATATTCTTGTATATAGGGGCAGTATTATAGTAGTTATATTCTTGTATATAGGAGCAGTATTATAGTAGTTATATTCTTGTATATAGGGGGCAGTATTATAGTAGTTATATTCTTGTATATAGGAGGAGTATTATAGTAGTTCTATTCTTGTATATAGGGGCAGTATTATAGTAGTTATATTCTTGTATATAGGAGCAGTATTATTGTGGTTATATTCTTGTATATAGGAGGCAGTATTATAGTAGTTATATTCTTGTATATAGGGGCAGTATTATTGTGGTTATATTCTTGTATATAGGAGGCAGTATTATAGTAGTTATATTCTTGTATATAGGGAGCAGTATTATAGTAGTTATATTCTTGTATATAGAGGCAGTATTATAGTAGTTATAGTCTTGTATATAGGGGCAGTATTATAGTAGTTATATTCTTGTATATAGGGGCAGTATTATAGTGGTTATATTCTTGTATATAGGGGTAGTATTATAGTAGTTATATTCTTGTATATAGGGGGCAGTATTATAGTAGTTATATTCTTGTATATAGGGGGCAGTATTATTGTGATTATATTCTTGTATATAGGAGGCAGTATTATAGTAGTTATATTCTTGTATATAGGGGCAGTATTATAGTAGTTATATTCTTGTATATAAGGCAGTATTATAGTAGTTATATTCTTGTATATAGGGGGCAGTATTATAGTAGTTATATTCTTGTATATAGGAGCAGTATTATAGTAGTTATATTCTTGTATATAGGGGGCAGTATTATAGTAGTTATATTCTTGTATATAGGAGGAGTATTATAGTAGTTATATTCTTGTATATAGGAGCAGTATTATAGTAGTTATATTCTTGTATATAGGAGCAGTATTATAGTAGTTATATTCTTGTATATAGGATCAGTATTATAGTCGTTATATTCTTGTATATAGGGGCAGTATTATAGTAGTTATATTCTTGTATATAGGGGGCAGTATTATAGTAGTTATAGTCTTATACATAGGAGCAGTATTATAGTAGTTATATTCTTGTATATAGGGGTAGTATTATAGTAGTTATATTCTTGTATATAGGGGCAGTATTATAGTAGTTATATTCTTGTATATAGGGGGTAGTATTATAGTAGTTATATTCTTGTATATAGGAGCAGTATTCTAGTAGTTATATTCTTGTATATAGGGGGCAGTATTATAGTAGTTATATTCTTGTATATAGGAGGCAGTATTATAGTAGTTATATTCTTGTATATAGGGGGCAGTATTATAGTAGTTATATTCTTGTACATATGTGGCAGTATTATAGTAGTTATATTCTTGTATATAGGGGACAGTATTATAGTAGTTATATTCTTGTACATAGGGGCAGTATTATAGTAGTTATATACTTGTATATAGGGGGTAGTATTATAGTAGTTATATTCTTGTATATAGGGGGTAGTATTATAGTAGTTATATTCTTGTATATAGGAGCAGTATTATAGTAGTTATATTCTTGTATATAGGATCAGTATTATAGTAGTTATATTCTTGTATATAGGGGCAGTATTATAGTAGTTATATTCTTGTATATAGGGGGCAGTATTATAGTAGTTATAGTCTTATACATAGGAGCAGTATTATAGTAGTTATATTCTTGTATATAGGGGTAGTATTATAGTAGTTATATTCTTGTATATAGGAGGAGTATTATAGTAGTTCTATTCTTGTATATAGTGGCAGTATTATAGTAGTTATATTCTTGTATATAGGAGCAGTATTATTGTGGTTATATTTTTGTATATAGGAGGCAGTATTATAGTAGTTATATTCTTGTATATAGGGGCAGTATTATTGTGGTTATATTCTTGTATATAGGAGGCAGTATTATAGTAGTTATATTCTTGTATATAGGGAGCAGTATTATAGTAGTTATATTCTTGTATATAGAGGCAGTATTATAGTAGTTATATTCTTGTATATAGGGGCAGTGTTATAGTAGTTATATTCTTGTATATAGGGGCAGTATTATAGTGGTTATATTCTTGTATATAGGGGTAGTATTATAGTAGTTATATTCTTGTATATAGGAGCAGTATTATAGTAGTTATATTCTTGTATATAGGGGGCAGTATTATAGTAGTTATATTCTTGTATATAGGGGGCAGTATTATTGTGATTATATTCTTGTATATAGGAGGCAGTATTATAGTAGTTATATTCTTGTATATAGGGGCAGTATTATAGTAGTTATATTCTTGTATATAGGGCAGTATTATAGTAGTTATATTCTTGTATATAGGGGGCAGTATTATAGTAGTTATATTCTTGTATATAGGAGCAGTATTATAGTAGTTATATTCTTGTATATAGGGGGCAGTATTATAGTAGTTATATTCTTGTATATAGGAGGAGTATTATAGTAGTTATATTCTTGTATATAGGAGCAGTATTATAGTAGTTATATTCTTGTATATAGGAGCAGTATTATAGTAGTTATATTCTTGTATATAGGATCAGTATTATAGTAGTTATATTCTTGTATATAGGGGCAGTATTATAGTAGTTGTATTCTTGTATATAGGGGGCAGTATTATAGTAGTTATATTCTTGTACATAGGGGCAGTATTATAGTAGTTATATACTTGTATATAGGGGGTAGTATTATAGTAGTTATATTCTTGTATATAGCGGGTAGTATTATAGTAGTTATATTCTTGTATATAGGGGGCAGTATTATAGTAGTTATATTCTTGTATATAGCGGGCAGTATTATAGTAGTTATATTCTTGTACATAGGGGGCTGTATTATAGTAGTTATATTCTTGTACATAGGGGCAGTATTATAGTAGTTATATACTTGTATATAGGGGGTAGTATTATAGTAGTTATATTCTTGTATATAGCGGGTAGTATTATAGTAGTTATATTCTTGTATATAGGGGGCAGTATTATAGTAGTTATATTCTTGTACATAGGGGGCTGTATTATAGTACTTATATTCTTGTATATAGGGGCAGTATTATAGTACTTATATTCTTGTATATAGGGGGCAGTATTATAGTAGTTAAATTCTTGTATATAGAGGGCAGTATTATAGTAGTTATATTCTTGTATATAGGGGCAGTATTATAGTAGTTATATTCTTGTATATAGGGGGCAGTATTATAGTAGATATATTCTTGTATTTAGGGGGCAGTATTATAGTAGTTATATTCTTGTATATAGGGGGCAGTATTATAGTAGATATATTCTTGTATATAGGGGGCAGTATTATAGTAGTTATATTCTTGTATATAGGGGGCAGTATTATAGTAGTTATATTCTTGTATATAGGGGGCAGTATTATAGTAGTTATATTCTTGTATATAGGGAGCAGTATTATAGTAGTTATATTCTTGTATATAGGGGGCAGTATTATAGTAGTTATATTCTTGTATATAGGGGCAGTATTATAGTAGTTATATTCTTGTATATAGGAGGCAGTATTATAGTAGTTATATTCTTGTATATAGGGGCAGTATTATAGTAGTTATATTCTTGTATATAGGGAGCAGTATTATAGTAGTTATATTCTTGTACATAGGGGGCAGTATTATAGTAGTTATATTCTTGTATATAGGGAGCAGTATTATAGTAGTTATATTCTTGTACATAGGGGGCAGTATTATAGTAGTTATATTCTTGTATATAGGAGCAGTATTATAGTAGTTATATTCTTGTATATAGGAGGCAGTATTATAGCAGTTATATTCTTGTATATAGGGGCAGTATTATAGTAGTTATATTCTTGTATATAGGGAGCAGTATTATAGTAGTTATATTCTTGTACATAGGGGGCAGTATTATAGTGGTTATATTCTTGTATATAGGGGCAGTATTATAGTGGTTATATTCTTGTATATAGGAGGCAGTATTATAGTAGCTATATTCTTGTATATAGGGGCAGTATTATAGTAGTTATACTCCTGTATATAGGGAGCTGTATTATAGTAGTTATAGTCTTGTATATAGGGGGCAGTATTATAGTAGTTATATTCTTGTATATAGGGGGCAGTATTATAGTAGATATATTCTTGTATATAGGGGGCAGTATTATAGTAGTTATATTCTTGTATATAGGGGGCAGTATTATAGTAGATATATTCTTGTATATAGGGGGCAGTATTATAGTAGTTATATGCGCCTCTCCACCGAGTCTCTGACACTGAGATCACCTGTAGGTATATGCCATCTGCCCGTTGATTGTAAAGCACAATTTCAATATGCCCCATAAGTGATAGGTTTTTACACTCTTGTTAACAATACATTATCGCACTTTGTATATGATCGCTGTTCCCTACAATGAGCTGTTTGTGTGCGTTTTCTCATAAATAACATACAGTAAGGAATCTACCTGACATCCTGTTCTGAGCAGCCGGTGGGCTCCAGCCCTCCCAGCACTGTCCTGACACTGTCTCCCTTCATCCCCACTGACCACAGCAGCAACCTCCAGTCATTAGGAAAAGCCTCAGTTATGTTTACCAAGGGAACATAAATATCCACGTCTCTGGGGTATGAGCAGGAATGTGATGGGGGGTTAGAATCAGCTGCTGTGTAATCTCACGGCCACCGCTGGCTCCTCTCTCCATTTACAATATGGCGCGGGCTGAGGACAATATCACTGCACGATAAAGGGACCAGTGTAACGTTAGACGGCAGATCCAGCCCGTCTATATCTGTGTATGAATGCAGTGTAATGGGTTTATAAATACTGCTTGGGTGAGGGTCACTTTAAATATTAGGGAAGTGCACTATGAGCGATTCTGCAATCCAGTGATATTATCAGTATAACGCCTCTATAAGCGGCTGCCAATCACATAACACAGGGGCATTATATTAACCAATACTTCACTGAAAGCAGGAGCGTGGTTATAGGGGGTACAGAAATGGCAGTCTCATCCCGGCCCCGGTGCCACACCAGTTTTAACCCCTTAAAGACTGAGCCATTTTTTCTCATTTTTGTTTTTTACTCCCCACATTCCAAGAGCCATAACGGTTTTATTTTTTCGTCAATAGAGCGGCGTGAAGGATTTTTTTTTTTTGGCGGGAGGAGTTGTAGTTTCTATTGGTACCATATAATGTACTGGGAAAAGGTGGCAGAACTTAACAGAGGCAGAGTGAAGGCAGTCCTGGGGCGCTTCATTAGGCCCCTGGGCTGCCATGATAACTATAATCACCCCCTGATCGCGTTGCAGGGGGGGGTGATGAGCTGTCGGAGGGGGCGCCCCCTCTATTCAACGCCTCAGATGCTGCGGTCGCAATTGGCCACAGCATTTGAGGGGTAAAATGGCCAGGAACAGCGTGATCGCCATCACCGGCCGTTAGTCCCGGGTGTCAGCTGTACTACACAGCTGACACCCGCTGACTATGGAGTGCACGCAGCCCGTGAGCGCCCTCTATACTTCCCTATGACATTTATCACGTACATGTAAATATGTCAAGGGGTTAAAAATGGCACATGGTTAAGGGGGTTTTTCACTGGGCAATTATCGGGCAGACGTTCATATGACGTTCGTTACCGATAATTGCTGTGTAAATGGGAACGATCAGCAGATGAACGAGCAAACGCCCAATCATCTGCTGATCGTACGTTTTAAAAAAGTAACATATTATCGTTGTCGGCAGCGCAGAAAAAGGGCTTTTAGTTTGGTTCCTATTATAGGGTTTATTGTCCAGGAGCTTCTAGTTATGCCTCTGACTGAAAGCACCAAGTACGGTAGGGACTATTTATTGCAGCCTGTAGTTTATGAATGGTCCTCATAAAGGGACTGATACAGGCCACCATAAACAGCCCCTGTAAACAGCAGCAGCGCAGGCCGATATTTGGAATCACATTTGTTGTGTCTATGGTATAATTTTCGAAGGGGAACGCAGAGCTTCACTTTTCAGCTCGGGCACCACAGGATACCATCACTGTCATGTCATCTCAATGTTTCCCTATGAGGAAAATAAGTGACAAACAAAAAGATCTCCGCCATGACTTGTTCCCTTAGAGAAACATTGAGGTCGTGTGTGGCCATAAAATTGAGAAGTTACTGCGGCTCGCTGCGCGACTTGTTCACTATGGGAAATAAGGTGCATGCCTTGCGGGCACCCCCACTTTATTTTGCGGTACTGACTTTACCGGAGTTTTCTAGTATTTTTGTAACCAGTGACCTCTCGGAAAAACCTCTTTAATGGTCCTAAATATTGACATCGTGATGCCAAGGTGACCCAGGACTGAATATAACCGTTTATTCCAGATATTATATGTAAAGTGACTGTCCGACCGGTGACTTGTATGTTATCTATAGGGGAAGCAGCGTTCCTGCCTGGATGAGATGTCACACCCCAGAAACAATCTGTGCATTTTTCTGACACCTTCCTGCTATTTCCAAACTCTTTTACCAAAGCAAAGGGAAGCTGCCTGCTGTTGTGGGACTACAAGTCCCAGTAGGAAGTGTAAAGACTAATTGCAAAGTTTCATTTCCTGTTTGGAAAAAAAAATACTGATCAACCTGTTAAATATTCTATTTACTAGTTTCTTAGTGTTATCTACTTTTGGGAAAGCTGGGTGATTGTCAGTATAGCTGTCGTCCATTATAGGAGGTGTCACCCAACTTTCCCTGGTTCTCAAATGGTTAATCTGCAGTAATATGTCAATAGAGCATGTATAACTGCATGGATAGGCATAAGTGATATTCAGTAGTCCGGGAAAGCTGGGTGGCAATAAGCATGGATGTTATTACTGCATCCACCCAGCTGTCCCAGACTGCTGAATGGCAATTGTTCTCAGAAACAGATATCACGAAGGAACCGCTGACTATAATATTTTGTACATCTTGACTGTATAGGACAGTTTTATATTATATTTACTGGGAAATTTACACACATATCACTCCATTTTGCCTTTTCTATTATTGGAACATTTGTTCTTAAAGGAATTCTCCAGGCAAAAGTCATACACTCTGTAGGGCCCGAGGGGGCGGAGCTTGACACCAAGGGAAAAAATCCTTCCGTCATGCTCCGCCCCGCAGACCCAGCACTAGGTACCATCAGTTTTGCTTGGACTGTTCCTTTAAATTTTATAATCGCGCAAATATCTTAGGCTCTGTTCACATCTGCGTCCTGATTCCGTCTATAATGGAAACCAGGATGCCGTGTCGGTGAATACAATGGATACCATCGGCGCTCGACGGATTCCTTTAACCTACAATGTCATCCGATGGGCTCCGCCGATGTATCCCTTGTTGTGACAGGAAAAATGGCGCCGATTCTTGATGTCGTCCATGAGCAGCGGCTTCACCTACAACAATTACTGATTGTGTTCTGGGTAAAGATATATAGAAAAACCTGCAGAATTGAATGGCGGCCTCTAGTGGGCAGCTGTGTGTACTGCACATTACCTGCACAGTGTCAGCGTGCAAGGAGCCAGAAGGATTTAGAAAGCTCCCATAAAACCTTGTAATTACGCGGGTCCAACCACGAGTTAATTGCTATTTTATTGACGGTTCACAATTACGGACTTATTTATTCCACTGGCGGGGAGAGTCTCCGCACGAGAAGCGCGCAGTGTAACGCAGGGGGGATCTGGCACTCAAACAAAACCCTGCTTCTTTCACACACAGTCTCTGCATTCAGCTGGGCTTTATGGACAGACTCCTGTTCTGCAGAGGAAGCTGTAAACTTTAATGCTGATATGCCATTTAATACACACTCTTGAAGATCTCCATTGACATTTCATGCACGTTTTATGGCGCTTTTTATAATTGTTATTGGAGTCGCGGTGGCGGGTCCGACTGTGGGATTTCTTTTTTACCCCCCCCCCCCTTTTATTTTTATATATATTAAAATCAGGAGCATTTGACAAATTGTAACCCTTTCCGGCAGTGTATACTATGTATGCAGGTGTAGCAGAGCTGAGTTTGTCGGATGTCGTAGAGCTATCATGTCAACCAACTTGCAGCGATATCAGAGTGTGATTTTCTATAGGATTGCAGGGAAATCTTTTGCATTTGCTAAGTGACTTATTACGGTGCATAAAAGAGAGAAATGACCAATTCAGCTCTGCTACATTGTTATAGGAATGTTATCGTAGCCGTAGCCCCACCCCTAAATTTCTTTCTTTTAGTCTGGAAATTCTACTATTCTGGACACCAGACATTGAGAGTTGCCCAATTGTAATAAATTTTCCACCTGTTGAGGACTTTCAGAAAGGGGTCAAACCCAATTTTCACGTTTTCTAAAATTTTGATTGGCCAGATAAATGCTGGTGTACTGGAAAGTCCACTAATCCAGCATGATACTGGTTAACAGGACTCCAGTAAAATCCCTTTAGTCCAGCATCTGCGAGCTTTCGACTTTTATTCTGGATTATTGGACGGTCATAGAAAAGTTATTAAAACTCACTTGCAGTTCTGTTTTCCGGAAACAAGTACCAGATTACTGGATTATCGGACGCTTTATTTTCCGAATAAAGTAATTTAATTTAGTAAAGAAACACTCTGAGCAAAACTGATACACCTGGTGAGTCTAATTGGGCGGAGCATGACACAAGAATCCTCACTTTGGTCATGCTCCGCCCCCTCAGACCCTGCACTAGTCATAACATAGTGTATTCGTTTGGCCCGCAGTGTTCCTTTAAGTAATTACCCTTAAAGGGGAAATCCATCTGACTTAATCAATGGAGGTCAATGAGTCCAGACCTGACTTGCCGATTACAGAATCGAAAGGAACCGTGGCGTAATAAAGCTCCCATACCGCTCCGCACATAGTGTCCGGTTTCCTTAATACTGCCGCTACATTGATTTCAGTGGTGCGATACCCAAAAAGTTGCATTGAAGATTTGCCGTCCCGGCAATAATGCTGGAAAGGGGTTCTGGTCTTTTAAATTGAGGATCGGCGAGGGGGTCAGAAGATGAGGTGAAGGTGGATCTCCCCAATAAATGATGGCACTGGCATGAACTCGGGTGACAATCCGGATCTTAGTCCACAGGTGAAGGCAATAAGCCATGGTCCTCGCCGAGTCGGTGAAATGGTTAAGTCGGTCCAGCCGGCTCCCATTAGACTTTTATCCCTGTGACAGAGTCAGACTCGTCTCCAGCCCTCGCAGCTGCCTGCTCCGCCTGCCAAGGGACCAGGTGCCGACTCCAGGGAAATAGAGTTTAAGCACTTGGCACAGAGGGGGCAATGCCAAAGCCAGCTAGGTTTTGTGTGTGCATCTGCAAGCCCGTGTGTATGTGCGCCCATAAATATTTGTAGCGAGAACACAAAGCGGTGTCAATATTCAGTCCGACCGCAGCTCGGTGTGATCCGCTCGCTGCATTATCCTCATATCATTGACATTTTCACCAAACATCAAAATGCATCATCTTATCACATATTAAATAACATGGTGGGGGTTCTCATGGTCTATATCGGTGTTTACCAATCTGTGGCTCTCCAGCGGTTGCAGAACTACAACACCCAGCATGCCCTGACAGCCTGCGGCTTGCTTGGAAGTTGTCAGTTAAGTCATTGCTGAATATAACATTAAAGAGGGTTTCCAACAATCAGAAAACCCTCAACTGTTCCGGCACATATCTCCGGCTTCTTGCCTCCTAAGAGGGACAACCGTACGGCACCGTCCGGTACAAGAAGTTTTTTTTTTATTGCTCCAATGTATCTACAATAACAGAATAAAGCAATTTTGCAAATAGTCTTGATTTAAAAAAAATCTCCTACCGTTTTGGGTATACAGCTCCCGTGTCTCTGTGGTTACAGACTACAAACAAACCCTGTGTAGTCTGGCCCTGCAGTCATGTGTTAAGGCTCTTTTACATAGGTCAATTATGGGCAAACAAGAGTTCACAGAACGCTCGTTCCCAATCGTTGCCCTGTGTAAACAGGGCAGCGATCAGCAGATGAAGGAGCAAACGCTCGATCGTCGGCTGATCGTATAGTTTATGCAGTATTATTGTTGTCGGCAGCACATGTGTAAACAGGAAGACGCGCTGCCGACATGGTGATAATAACGTATGGGGACGAGCGATCGTAGTAATGAGCGCTCGTCCCCATCCATAGCTCCTTGTGAAAGGATCAAACGCACTGTCTCGTTGATCGCCGCTCATTTACACGGCCCACGTCTGCCCGTGTATGAGGACCCTTAGGGTATGTTCACACGGCTTATTTTCGGCCATTTTTCGGGCCGTAAACTCCCCGAAAAACGGCTGAGAATACAGAGGCTGAACGCCTCCAAACATCTGTCCATTGATTTCAATGGGAAAAACAGCGTTTCATTCCGATGGGGTGTTTTTTTGCGCGCCGTTTTTACAAATGGCGCGTAAAGAACCGCCCTGTAAAAAAGAAGTGCATGTCACTTCTTAAGCCGTTTTTCATTGTCTCAATAGAAAAACAGCTCCAGAAACGGCCGTAAAAAAAACGCTTGATGCTTTAAAAACGGCTGAAAATAAAAGGCTGTTTTCCCATGACAGCCCCGTATTTTACAGCCGTTTTTTGTTGCGTGTGAACATACCCTCACTCTCTCTTGTATTGTCTGTAGATTATCAAGAAGAAGGGTTAGTTACATGTTACATGACTGAGTCAGACTACACAGGTTTGTTTGTAGTCTGTTACCATGGAAACACATAGTTCTGCGTATGAGTTGAAATCACAAAATATTAGGAGATTTTAAATCAAGACTATTCGCAAAGTTGTCAATCAGGAGACTAAGGGGGAGTTTTTTGGTGCTGTTCTTGACGCGGAAACCGTGTGATTTCAACGTGACTTCAGTGGGAGGCGTTTTTCCCCGCAGGCTGTCAGTGCATTCTGGGAGTTGTAGTTTTGCAACAGCTGTAGAGCCACAGGTTGGAGACCACTGCTGTAAACCAGAGCGTCTAATCAGATGTCCAGTCTCACACAGGACAGGACCACTTAACATCTATAAACCTGGGAGATAAGACTTCTCCGCTCACATACGAAGCTGGTGAATACGAGTTTCCTCCTCCAAACACAAGTCACACACTTACTATGGGCCCCATCTGACTTTTTTTTCCGCCATCACAGCTAATTCGGGTTTCCTGCAAATTATTTTGCTAGGTAATATAACAATTTGTTTTTCATTAGCGGCTGTCCACTCCAGAGCCCCCTTCAGGTTTGAGAAACAGCAGCCGACGAAAGCGAGAGAGAGAGAGGGGCCTCGGAGGGAAACCCTTGTGGGAATACGAGGGCACGCAAACAATACATTTTACTGCCCGAAGCCAGGCAGACACGGTATTTAACGACACACACCCTATATAGGGGTGTAGTATATGCCCCCCCTTAGTTAATTAGGGCAGCCCCAATGTCAACATGCAGAATTGTAAAGCCTCAGCTACTGTGAAGTGTTTTTTTAAGGAAAAGTTTTTTACCCCCCTTCCCCGGATTGCTTGTAATAATGGTTATGGCCTGCAATTTATGGAGAAGATCATAGATCCTAATGATCGTTCAGTGAGCATTACACGGAGGAGTTGCCTGGATAGGGCAAACCGGGCAATATATATATATATATCATATATGGATCCTGCAGTTCTTCTTTTGTGTCGTACTATTATATATTACAGCATTACAAAGGCATGCTGGGATTTTTAGTACCATGAGTGGAAGAGTGGTTAAGCAGGTTCTAGCTAATAAAGTTTAATAGACATCAATTGTAAAGATAAATAACTTAAAGTGAATCTCCGCCTTTAATCCCCATGTTGTTTTTAGGTCCGGTCTGTACCAAATCTTTATAGGGGTCGGTGATCAGTTTTTCTGACACTGAGCTCCAAATCCTCTGCATAGACATAAACATAAATGGTAGAATTCTGGTTTCCTGCAGCCACCACTAGAGGGAGCTTTCTGCATACAGTGTTATTATTCAGTTCAATGTATAAACTGTATGCAGTAAGCTCCTCAGCTCCCCCTAGTGGTGACTGCAGGCAGGCAGAAATGTTATATTTTAACAATGTGTTCCTGGTCTGCACCGTTTCCTCTTTTGAAGGTTGCTTCAGAAGATATAAACATACAATGTTGTTGTTTTGATATCCAAGGGCGACGTCCATGACTGTCCATGGAGGGAGGTGGGGGGTTGTACATTGCTTTGACCTACAGGTCCCTTTACTTGCTGCTAGTGATGTGGACTTATAGTGTGCCTCTGTGGTAGAAGATTACTTCACATGGCCAACAATTTGTCCAACTATGCCATAAAGGTAAAGCTTTATCCTTCTCAATCCCCTTGTGTTGGCGCAAGCTGCATTAAAAATGTAGTGTTTGACCCGGACGTAATGAGCCTCCTGGTCGATCAGTAAAAGGTCAGATGCCCGGCTTATCATTCAGGAACACATCAGGGAAGCCTCCTGTCCTAGCAGGACTGATCTTTATTAGTCGTGAGATGTCCCCATAGTCCTCAGCAGCCTCAGACCTCGGTGCCTCATTGACATCAGCTGTGTCCTAGAGCCTCGTTTGCCCCTGCAGTCCCATATATTGATATGTGTAAATGGAAGCTAATCAGATAACTTGGAGCCACTTCAAGAAAGTAGGCGAGAAGCTAAGGAGGCCCCATCACTTGGCGGGGTTACCTCGGACTGTGGAGGTTACATCCACTGGTGAAGCCGCACCTGCCGTCTCTGCATGGAGGGTTGTTTTTTTTTTTTTGGTTTTTTTTTGCAGCGGCTGCACTCAATTACTGCACATCGGGGGAGGAGGATTGGAAGACATACATCCTCTTCCTTCTAGAGATCAAGTAACATCAACCCCGCAACATCTGGTCTTGGAAGTCTCCCAGGGCTACTAACCTCTGTCTTCTACATTAACTCCTCCAGAACTCCCCTCCTCGGTAGACTGGACCTGGTTGATAGATAGTGACAGATAGCGACAAGTGTTTCCCGCTTTAATGGAAATTTTCGCAATTTTATTTTTCGGTTGTGTCTCAATGCCTTACCATTTCAAGATCTCTGCTTGCTGTCAGTGAATGTGATCATTCTTGTTTACATCCAGAGGCAGGAAACCTGTCCTGACCTAGTGCTACTCACACAGCTGAGGATATGCTTCAGTATATCTCAGCTCTCTCCTTCTACAAGCTGTAGACCTTTGTCAGTTTGGCATGATTAGGGCCCATTTTAAGCCTCTGCATATAAATTTTGAATGTTCCAATTCAGTGACAGCAGGCAGAGATCTTAATAGCTTGAGACATTTATATACAAAGTATATTAGAAAGTTGCAGACCTTTTCACTATACAACGAGTGAGGTTCTTCTACATAAATCTGGAAAGCTCCTTTAAAATCCGGGGAGGCCTGAGAAAGGTCTGGGCCCTCAAGTAGTAAAGGGTGTGGGCCCATTACCTTCCATAGTAGTCACGATACACTTGAACGGGGTAACGCAATGCATTTGAGCAGCATCTTTTACATTGTTTTTCTTATTTTTCATAGTAGTGCTGCATTTGACTGAGGGGGTTATAGGTCTTTGCTGGTCATGGGCCAACTTGAGCAGTGCCCAAATGGTCAGTCTACCCTTCATTAATATAAAGAAGAAGTGGAGCTTTCATAGAACATTTTGGGCTTGGAGAAAGCATAGCTATACAGCCACCAATGTACACGTTTGCATTCATGAAGATATTGAGGGCTGTCTATAAAATAATAAAATTCTGACTGCCTGCCGCCACCACTAGAGGGAGCCCCATTTAAACACATTAATAAATCTGTCTTCAGTAATCGATTAAGCTCCCCCTATTGGTGGCTGCAGGTACAGCAATATATTTAAAAAGTATTTCAAGTTCATGTAGATTAATTCTATGTCTATTATCAAGTTAAAGGGACTGACCAAATATGACTACTTCTTTCCATATAGCCTATTAGAGCATATGCACATCATAGAGGAAGACCTCCTCTCAGGTATTAATGAGGCATTCAAACCAAAAGCCCATTTATAGCCGAACCTATTTATGTATCCAAAGCACTAAACCAACATATAATAAGAATTAGGTCCATCAACAGCAGCCTGTTGATGGTTCCCAGCTAGAAAAATTTGGTACAGTAAAAAAGATCATACAAATATGTGAAAACAGCAAAAACAGATAACGAAGATATATTACCAAGATCCTAGAGTTCACTTCTGATGACTGTAAAGCCAATGTCAGTCAGATGCGGAGTGTCACTTTACTGCTCAGTGCAGAAGAGGGGAAGGCGCACCATACAGATATGTGCAAAATAATCTTTTTGGGCTGGTAGCCTTCATGTATTTCATTTCTGCTACCTACTACTACTACATTTGAGGTCTATGAGGAGAGGGCTGGGAATTGCCACAGCGGTACCAGTGTGTAACAAGTTATAATAATCCTGCGGAGAAGTTATATTTTACCAGAGTATTGGGATCCTCCACTGCAATGGACTGGGGTGTAGCATGTATATATGAAGCTCAGTATGGTATAGAACAGTGGACTTCAACCTATAGATCTCCAGTTGGTACGCAACTACTACTCTCAGCATGCCCTTACAGTCGCAGCCTGTCTAGAGAGCTACAAGTAGGAGATCATGATCACTGGCAGGTGGAAAGGCTGCATCTCAAGACACATGCTAGGAGTAGTAGTTCTACATCCATGCACTGCAGTGGACTGGGGTCTAGTATGTATATATGAAGTGAAGTTCCCAATGCCAAAGAGTAGCAGCATGTGGCATCTCTCCTCCTGTCACAAGTCACATGCTGGGTGGGAGTAGTAGTTCTACATCAGCTACTGAGAGTTCCCTCACTTTATCTTCAATAATTGCCTCTTAAAAGTCTGAGCTAAAGGCGCAGACCAGCGTGTGGAAAGACAAAGATAATATTGACCTGCAGATTGAGTCTGGGATGGGCCGACAGTAATAGATGAGGAGGACGTTAACAGGAGATGTTCCTGGCCTTTGTTTCACCCTCCCCTGCAGAGCAGAGCAGTCATTTCTAGGTCTGATTACACGGGGCGAGTCTCCTCGTCAGTCACTTAATATTTTGGTTCTCGTAATAAATGTCTGCCACAAACCTCATTGTACTGTTTACAAGGGGGTCACATATATAATGCAGCCCCATAGGGGGGGGACTGTGACAGGGTGCAACATTGAAAAGTGCATCCTGTCCCCTTTCAGCTTCAACGCAGGATTTGTGGGGACAGTGGTACAAATGAAAAAGAGCGCGTCTTTACAGAGGTTGTCACATGACCACGCTTTGTGCATAGTGCCAGTGATTGGATGATGCAGTCACATGACGTTAATGTCACTGAAACTAAGACAAGAACAAGAAATTATATTACTTATCCTCTACTGATCCTGAGTTACTGCCTGTATTATACTCCAGAGCTGCACTCACTATTCTGCTGGTGGGGTCACTGTGTACACACATTACATTACTTATCCTGTACTGATCCTGAGTTATATCCTGTATTATACTCCAGAGCTGCACTCACTATTCTGCTGGTGGAGTCACAGTGATCAGTACAGGATATGTAATGTATGTACACAGTGACTCCACCAGCAGAATAGTGAGTGCAGCTCTGGCGTATAATACAGGATGTAACTCAGGATCAGTACAGGATTAGTAATGTAATGTATGTACACAGTGACTCCACCAACAGAATAGTGAGTGCAGCTCTGGAGTATAATACAGGATGTAACTCAGGATCAGTACAGGATTAGTAATGTAATGTATGTACACAGTGACTCCACCAGCAGAATAGTGAGTGCAGCTCTGGAGTATAATACAGGATGTAACTCAGGATGAGTACAGGATAAGTAATGTAATGTATGTATACCGTGACTCCACCAGCAGAATAGTGAGTGCAGCTCTGGAGTATAATACAGGATGTAACTCAGGATCAGTACAGGATAAGTAATGTAATGTATGTACACTGTGACCCCACTAGCAGAATAGTGAGTGCAGCTCTGGAGTATAATACAGGATGTAACTCAGGATCAGTACAGGATAAGTAATGTATGTACACAGTGACTCCACTTTTTATGTAGAATAATTGTACATGTAAGCTATATAGTAAGTTTTAAAGTTTGTCATGCACTTTAAAGGGGTTGTACAGATTTGAAAATCATGACTGCTTTGTTCCACAAATGGCACATCTTTTTCTGATTCTGTACATTACTTTAGAATGTGCTGCTGATTTCCAGTGTTGGATTCATGCACTGGCCCCATCTTCTGCAGGGAGGTAATGTACGCTTGTGGTTAGAGCCCCCCTTTAAATGCATTTATAGGACGAAAGCTGAAATGGGAGAGCTGAGACTGAAATTTCTTGAAAATAGTTTGAGAGGACAGAGATTCCTGTCGAATTCCAAAGTAACGAGTTAAATATTTCCTGTTTGGGGCAGTACTTGGTCGTGTAAGTGTGAAATGTTCTGTGGGCTATACTTGGGTACATCTATGAAGGTACGGATGAAACCAATGTCCAGCTTTGTAATGGAAGAATATAGTTCAGCTTTACAAATAAAACACAAATATGGAGAGGGAGGGTGAAACGCGTGAATCAGTCAGTACATCCAGTCCCTGCACGAAAATAAAGTTGTAAATAAAACAGGGAAAATTCTAGTGACTTCCTGTACAAGAGTCTTCAGACCATCCAGCAGACCCCATAGTACCAATAATGTGACTGGAGACTATATCTATGTATTACAGATCAACCAGTAATATCTATGCCTTACATCAGTGGTCAACCTGAGGCTGTCTGGCTGCCGCAAAACTACAGCTCCCATAGAGCAGCGGTCTCCAACCTGAATCTCTCCAGCTGCTGCAAAACTACAGCTACCATAGAGCAGTGGTCTCCATCCTGAGTCTCTCCAGCTGCTGCAAAACTACAGCTCCCATAGAGCAGTGGTCTCTAACCTGAGTCTCTCCAGCTGCTGCAAAACTGCAGCTCCCATAGAGCAGTGGTCTCTAACCTGAGTCTCTCCAGCTGCTGCAAAACTGCAGCTCCCATAGAGCAGTGGTCTCCAACCTGAGGATCCCAGGATGCCGCAAATCTACAACTCCCATAGTGCAGTGGTCTCCAACCTGAGGATCTGAGAAAGCCGCAAAACTACAGCTCCCATAGAGCAGTGGTCTCCATCCTGAGTCTCTCCAGCTGCTGCAAAACTACAGCTCCCATAGAGCAGTGGTCTCCAACCTGAATCTCTCCAGCTGCTGCAAAACTACAGCTCCCATAGAGCAGTGGTCTCCAACCTGAGTCTCTCCAGCTGCTTCAAAACTCCAGCTCCCATAGAGCAGTCCTCTCCAACCTGAGGATTTTAGAATGCTGCAGAACTCCAGTTCCCATAGAGCAGTGGTCTCCAAACTGAGGCTCCCCATCTGCTGCAAAACTAAAACTCCCATAGTGCAGTAGTCTCCAACCTGAGGATCCCAGAAAGCCGCAAAACTACAACTCCCATAGTGCAGTGGTTTCAACCTGAGGATCTCTGGATTCAGCAAAACTACAACTCCCTGCGGCTTTCAGGGCATGCTGGAGTGGTAGTTTCTCTACATCTGCAGACACAGGTTGGAGATTACTGGCAAAAAGAAAGAGGCCACATGTGGCATCCCTTCTGCTAACACAAGTCATTTGCTGAGACTAGTAGTTCTCAGCTACTGAAAGAGTGAGATCACCATGACTTGATGTGACAAAGACTTCACATGCGCTCTATGCAAAAGCCTATTAAGCAAATGGGATTTCTGGTTGTCTGTAAAAAATGAAAAGTTCTACAATTTTCTAATATATTTTGTGTTTCAATTCCTCACCTTTTTCAATATCTCTGCTTACTGTCAGTCAATTGAAACATTCCTGTTTGTATTCATGGGTTGAAAAACCAGTACAGACCGAATACTTCCCTATTCAAGTGGGAGCAACTTGGGTATTAGGAAAGAGCAGGGGTGGGAGTCACATTCAATTCCTGAATGGAGAGAGATGAGCGGCTGTCATAAGATGACACCCATTAGTACAGCCGCTCTACATTGATGTAATACGGTCTCTGTAAATAGGCATTTAATTACTATTCCTATTACCGAATCCCTCCTGCTTGTAGAGGGAGTGATGTGGATGATAGTATTAATATTCGACTTCATAATGGACCATACATCCCTGCGTCCTGAAGATGGGGATAAGTTAAAGATCTACATCTCTCATCACCTGCCGAGAAAGGTTCAAGACCTAAATGAAAACTCACAAATAACTTATTCTCCGGCTTTGTCTTGGAGCACCTGCGGGTGCCAAGTTTACTATGAAATTTATCCCAATGCACCCAGTTCCAGCATCAGAATCAAAGCAGAGCCCTAAACCCTGGACTCATCAGTGTGGATTCCTGTCCCGAAGCAGCAACCAGATCCAGCCTGGCGGTAATTGAGTTATGTCTCTGGTAGCGCAGGAATAGCATGAGACGGGTGCTGGACTACAAAAGGATTTTTTTTTAAAAGGAACCAGACACAAGACGGGTCTCTTAAAATTTGGTTATCTAATAAAACTAAAAATGTGGGTGCATCTTTATGTCCCTCGAAGAGCACTGTATGCAAATGTCATGTCTATGGCAATCCTAAAATGCTTTACTTCGAGGGGACAGCGAACACCAACACATGAGCCGTCTTCTTGATTTTAGCTCCATGTTTAGCACTTTACATCTAGCATTTACAACTTGACATCATTCCGCTTTATATCTTTCTTTAGTTATAAGCTGCCCAAAATGGATTTCCATTAAAAAATAGAACAACATTTAAAAAAAAAATATCTGGAGCACGATGCCTCACAATAGGGGAACTTAGGGGGACTACAGATCCTTTGTCACTGGATCAAGTCATTGTATATTTTTTTGCCTGATGAAGAGATCGGTCCAATCTTGTAACGCGTAGCACTCTTACCTATTAAACATATATCTTTTATACTTTCTGCTTTGGATTGAACCCCTTAATTCAACAACACTGGACAGCGCTGGAGAATTTAATCCTTTTTTCTCCATATATCTCACACTGACACTTGGGGTACAGGATAATGATACACTGACACTTGGGGTACAGGATAATGATACACTGACACTTGGGGTGCAGGATAATAATATACTGACACTTGGGGTACCGGATAATGATACACTGACACTTGGGGTACCGGATAATGATACACTGACACTTGGGGTACAGGATAATGATACACTGACACTTGGGGTACAGGATAATGATACACTGACACTTGGGGTACAGGATAATGATACACTGACACTTGGGGTACAGGATAATGATGCACTGACACTTGGGGTACAGGATAATGACACTGACACTTGGGGTACAGGATAATGATACACTGACACTTGGGGTACAGGATAATGACACTGACACTTGGGGTACAGGATAATGACACTGACACTTGGGGTACACTATAATGACACTGACACTTGGGGCACAGGAGAATGATACACTGACACCTGGGGTACAGGATAATGATAAACTGACACTTGGGGTACAGGATAATGATACACTGACACTTGGGGTACAGGATAATGATACCCTGACACTTGGGGTACAGGACAATGACACTGACACTTGGAGTACAGGTTAATGATACACTGACACTTGGGGTATAGGATAATGATACACTGACACTTGGGGTATAGGATAATGATAATGATACACTGACACTTGGGGTACAGGATAATGATACACTGACACTTGGGGTACAGGATAATGATACACTGACACTTGGGGTACAGGATAATGATACACTGACACTTGGGGTACAGGATAATGATACACTGACACTTGGGGTACAGGATAATGATACACTGACACTTGGGGTACAGGATAATGATACACTGACACTTGGGGTACAGGATAATGATACACTGACACTTGGGGTACAGGATAATGATACTGACACTTGGGGTACAGGATAATGATACACTCACATTTGGGGCACAGGATAATGATACACTGACACTTGGGGTACAGGATAATGATACACTGACACTTGGGGTACAGGATAATGATACACTGACACTTGGGGTACAGGATAATGATACACTCACATTTGGGGCACAGGATAATGATACACTGACACTTGGGGTTGTGTATATACACAGAAGATGATGGTGGAGATATCAGGATGGTATTTGGGTCGGTCTCACATGACTCCTGTAAAGATTGAACGCTCCCTGAATACTCTTAGATAAATGTAGAAGTCGCTCTCCTCTCATCACATCTCGGCTCCTGAAGACACAGACAGGACACATTGAGATGTTGATGTTTTATCACTTGCTGTCTCCTAGTAGTGGGATCTGTGTACAGTGACGGGAGAGGGACATATACAAGAAATAATTGTTTTCGGGCCTAGAACCAGGAAAAACTGCTTTTCCAAATTAATCCACAGAGAGCAATGAATCCCTAGCATTTCATATCACACTCCATAAAACTCCAGTCATAATCCATAAAACTGACATTATTAGATTAAAAAGCCTGCGCTCCTTCTATAAGGCGCTCCCTCATTAGACATGCCATGGTTTTATAACCTCAGAGTACCTACCCAATTACTCTGATTAATGCCGTGCTTAATAAGTAGAGCCGGGCAGGTACCAGCATCTTAATATCTTAGGGCAGACCTTGAAGCCTTGTGATAGACTTCACATCACTGTTGCACTCAATGTAGACCCCTGAAGACCCGGGATGCTCAATAAAGTCCCATAGAGGCTGGGGACCTTTAATTCCTTGGGAACAGGGTTATATCATGCCGCCACAGCAGGGACCATCTGTTTTGTGGTTGTAATGTCCTTCATGGACCACCATAGATCTGCCCATACACCTTAGCTTTCGGCCAAACACTCGTTTGGCCGACTACTATTCCTCCCAACTCGCCCACACACATGCACCCTCAACTTGGCAAACCTTGTGTTTCAAATGGCGAAAGGGGAATAAACCACTGGTAGACTTATATCCCACGGCAGAAAAGGATTGGGCATGTTGATCTCCAACCTGTCCGATCCTTCTTTGCCCCGATATCTGCCGTCATGGGAGAGTTGGGACACCCCCATACACATTAGATAGTCAGCTGGTCTTGCTACAATCGTCCGGTTTGGCCGACCTTCATCTAATGTGAATGGCATGTGAAGGTCTTGTAATTTAGGAGGCAATTTGTCTGTTCTCCATAGTATTTCAACCAAGGAGATATCATTCAAAGTAAAAGTTAAAGGGGTTGTCCGAGATTTAATGACTTTGTGTTAATGCATGGAATTTATAAATGTAAATACATTTGTAATATACTTACATTTTCCAAAGTGGCGCCGTTTCTAGATCCTGCCGTGGGGAACTTGACGGGTGACGTCACTCTCTGCTCTGGCTCTGGCCGCTTTGTTGACCTTTAATTCTTTGCCGGGTATACGACACGTCACTTTTGTATGGGCTGTTCTGCTTCACAGCCTGTAACGCGCATGCGCTGTCACTGCTGTTCTCGCGGTCCCTGCTGTTCGCGAGATAACAGCAGGGGCCGCGCATGCGCGTTACAACAGAACAAGCCGTTATACACCACGTCACAAGTGACGTGTCGTATACCCGGCAAAGAATTAGAGATCAACAAAGCGGCAGGAGCAGAGAGTGACGTCACCCATCTGGAAACGGGGCCACTTTGGAAAATGTAAGTATATTACAAATGTATTTACATTTACAAATTACAAGCATTAACACAAAGTCATTCAATCTTGGACAATCCCTTTAAGGTCCATCTGAGTCGATCTTGGGAGAAAATTGTCATTTTAGAGTAAGAGCTGAAGAGATGCCTGCCAGTCCCATCACTGGCCCAAAGATTTCCATCAGCAGGAAGTTTTGTTACCGAACATGCAAGTTATTACCTTTAAAAAAGAGATTCCTATTAACAATGCGACACTTTCCAGAATGTGAATTATCTGAGCATGCTCTGTACAAGACACTGAATAAGCAGGGGATCCTGGAAATGTGAACTCAGAGCTAAGAAAATAATAAACAGGATTCTGAATGCAGCTCTAGATGTAACTAGAATGTAAGGCAGTTTACCAATAGCGGAGGTAGATTTGTGCCAAAATTTGCGCCATTTTCTGACTTTAGTATTAGTAAGTATTTTGGAAAGGTGGAGACCACCCACTCACGGTTAACCACGCTCCCTTTTTGCTGCACTTTTTCAAACGAGTCAGAGCTGAGAAAAGTCGCAAATTTTGCACAAATATGCTGTGCACCATAATTTGCGACCTTTTTAAGCCGATAAACAGGCGCAAAGCTATTGATGAATTCCCCCCATCGTTTACAAATAAGAAATATCTGCCAAAGACTGACTCTTCACATTCCTGAGATCCAAAATAAATCCGGTATCACCTTAAGATGGCGACATGAATGATAAGTGCGCCGGCAGTGTGACGATAGAGCGGAACCCGGTCCGGCTCCGGCTGATCAATATTTCAATACAAGATCAAAGCACGTCAACCTACCCATGTATTTCACTTCATAGAAGAGACTCCAAGATGTTTTCTGATGATGTCTTACCAGTCACGTCATTTATCATCCTAATATATCTATAATTGGGACTTATGAGGACACCGGGCAATTAGTTATGCAACAAATATGTAAATCAAGTCCAGGTGTCAAGATGGAAGCCAGACGAGAAGGTTTCATCACTGTGTATTATTCATGTACTGCAGAGAATAGGGACTAATGTTCTTTACATACAACCATTATGACCGGGGACTATATGCTGGGAAGGATCGGTAATCATCAGACTATATGTTCAGGCTACAATGTATGTCAATGGACCATTAGCCAATATGGCCGCCCTTAGTTCATACTATGAACTCATGACCATTTGACTGATGTTTCCCCAGAAGGTCCCGTCTTCTGTTAGGATCTTCGGACTTCTCAGTAGTGGCCATGTGATGTCTGTTATTGTCTCCATCCAACTTCTTGGTGGTCGTCCTCTTTCTCATTTCCCTTCATTTTTGCAAAGGTGAATTGTCTGACGTCATCGCACCTATAGAAACTTGTTGGACATCCCAAAACCATGGCCCTTAATATCGGATCCCTTTTGTGGCTATAGTTGCCCCAAATCTTCTGGGAAGACTTTCCACAAGATTTTGGAGGGTGTCTTTGGGAATTTTTGAGGTCAGGCACTGATGGGGGAGAAGGTCTGGCCGTTCCAATTTATCCCATACGTTTTTGGATGGGTTTGAGGTGAGGATTCAATGCAGCCACTCGAGTACCTCCAAACCAAATTCTCACCCCATGTCTTTATGGAGCTTGCTGTGTGCACAGGGGCACAGTTTTACTGGAAAGTTGGAAGCTACAATTGTGTCAAATTTCCTTGTATATTGCAGCAATAACCCTTCACTGGAAATAAGGGGCCAAAACCTGAAAAACAGCCCCAGGCCATTATCCCTCCTCCAGCAAATGTTGCAGTAGGCACTATGCATCTAACCCAGATTCCTCCACCAAACCCAGATTCCTCCACCAAACCCAGAATCCTCCACCAAACTCAGATTCCTCCACCAAACCCAGATTCCTCCACCAAACCCAGAATCCTCCACCAAACCCAGAATCCTCCACCAAACCCAGAATCCTCCACCAAACCCAGATTCCTCCACCAAACCCAGATTCCTCCACCAAACCCAGATTCCTCCATCAGAGTGCCAGATAATGAGACCTGATTCATGTGTCCAGAGAAGACACTGCTCCAGAGTCCAGTGACGACGTGCTTTACAACACTCCAGCCCCCGCTTGGCATTGTGCATGGAGGAAAAAATTTTGTGAATCTACCCACCTATAGAATTTTTGGTCTAGTGCCACTCGGGTACCTCCAAACCAAATTCTCACCCCATGTCTTTATGGAGCTTGCTGTGTGCACAGGGGCACAGTTTTACTGGAAAGTTGGAAGCTACAATTGTGTAAAATTTCCTTGTATATTGCAGCAATAACCCTTCACTGGAAATAAGGGGCCAAAACCTGAAAAACAGCCCCAGGCCATTATCCCTCCTCCAGCAAATGTTGCAGTAGGCACTATGCATCTAACCCAGATTCCTCCACCAAACCCAGATTCCTCCACCAAACCCAGAATCCTCCACCAAACTCAGATTCCTCCACCAAACCCAGATTCCTCCACCAAACCCAGAATCCTCCACCAAACCCAGAATCCTCCACCAAACCCAGAATCCTCCACCAAACCCAGATTCCTCCACCAAACCCAGATTCCTCCACCAAACCCAGATTCCTCCATCAGAGTGCCAGATAATGAGACCTGATTCATGTGTCCAGAGAAGACACTGCTCCAGAGTCCAGTGACGACGTGCTTTACAACACTCCAGCCCCCGCTTGGCATTGTGCATGGAGGAAAAAATTTTGTGAATCTACCCACCTATAGAATTTTTGGTCTAGTGCCACTCGGGTACCTCCAAACCAAATTCTCACCCCATGTCTTTATGGAGCTTGCTGTGTGCACAGGGGCACAGTTTTACTGGAAAGTTGGAAGCTACAATTGTGTAAAATTTCCTTGTATATTGCAGCAATAACCCTTCACTGGAAATAAGGGGCCAAAACCTGAAAAACAGCCTCAGGCCATTATCCCTCCTCCAGCAAATGTTGCAGCAATAACCCTTCACTGGAAATAAGGGGCCAAAACCTGAAAAACAGCCCCAGGCCATTATCCCTCCTCCAGCAAATGTTGCAGCAATAACCCTTCACTGGAAATAAGGGGCCAAAACCTGAAAAACAGCCCCAGGCCATTATCCCTCCTCCAGCAAATGTTGCAGCAATAACCCTTCACTGGAAATAAGGGGCCAAAACCTGAAAAACAGCCCCAGGCCATTATCCCTCCTCCAGCAAATGTTGCAGCAATAACCCTTCACTGGAAATAAGGGGCCAAAACCTGAAAAACAGCCCCAGGCCATTATCCCTCCTCCAGCAAATGTTGCAGTAGGCACTATGCATCTAACCCAGAATCCTCCACCAAACCCATATTCATCCACCAAACCCAGATTCCTCCACCAAACCCAGAATCCTCCACCAAACCCAGATTCCTCCACCAAACCCAGAATCCTCCACCAAACCCAGATTCCTCCACCAAACCCAGATTCCTCCACCAAACCCAGATTCCTCCACCAAACCCAGAATCCTCCACCAAACCCAGATTCCTCCACCAAACCCAGATTCCTCCACCAAACCCAGATTCCTCCATCAGAGTGCCAGATAATGAGACCTGATTCATGTGTCCAGAGAAGATGCTGCTCCAGAGTCCAGTGACGACGTGCTTTACAACACTCCAGCCCCCGCTTGGCATTGTGCATGGAGGAAACATTTTTGTGAATCTACCCACCTATAGAATTTTTTGGTCTAGTGCCCCTTTAAGGATGAGCCATATCACCATGCTGTCGGCCATTGTTTTCAGCGCCCAGACAAAATCTTTCACCACTGCCCCTGGTATTTATGATGCATAAGAGAAACATACCGATATATTGTTCCTATATAATTGTCACGTTGCATTACATGTCAAGCTCTTGCCTGGCTGATTGCTCGCACCCTGCCATGCTGCCCCGGCCCATTAATGGCAGCAGTTAGAGTATAAGCGGGGAGAGGAAATGCTCGTTATGGGGTCTCAGTCTGGAAATGAAGCGGCACGTCTTCCATCAGGGACGTTATTGTTTCAGCAGCTCGTACGTTGCAGCCACTTTATGGCTTCTGTTTGCTTTTATGGTGCAACATATTGAATTTTTCCCCTTGCTATTTCAGCTGACATACCCCCCTGAAAGGGGCAAGGGCCTGTAATATGATGGGGGTAATTGGTCAGCAATATTCCGAGATCGCTTATTGTCTAGGGACAGGAATGACTGCACAGGGACCGGCCGTTAACGAGTCCGGGTGATTCATTATGTTTGTTAGAACCTTTAGGTGTGTACGATTTAATGCCGTGCCCCGTGTCACTAGTGTAGTTACAGCTAAAGTTTAGGAGGGGGGTGTAAAGCAGCAACACAGAGAATTTCATCTCTCAATATATACGTCTTATACCGCCGTTGTTGTTTCTTAGTTATATCGTATTCTGGGAAAGCTGGGTGATATCCCCAGCTTTCCTGTGCTTCTGAATAGTTAATCAGCCTAGTCTTGTGGGTACGTCCTCCTGCCAACTCTAGAACTCTGCCCTTTCCCCTGTTATTCCTCCTAGAAATGTATTCATAAATTGACAACTGGGTGTTACCACTCCCCTTGTCACAGGGGGGTGTCCCTGCAGAGTCTCACTCTGTCAGCACTGATTGGTTAGGTTCAGTCTGTGTAGGGACACACCCCCAACTGGTAACACCCAACTGTCAATTTATTCATACATTTCTAGGAGGAATAATAGAGGAACAGCACAACACGGAGTTCTAAGAAAAGTTGCTCCAGAATTGTTATTTCATGGGTAATACAAGTATTTACTAAAACAGACCTGTCAGGAGAGCGGAGAGGTCGTCTCTAATGACCAGCAATGTGTCCTTTTGACTGAACTTAGTTTTGCATGGAAAATATAGCAACAGAAGTCAAGCCGTACAGGGGCGTAACTAGGAATTGGGGGCAGGGGCGTAACTAGGAATTGGGGCAGGGGCGTAACTAGGAATTGGTGCAGGGGCGTAACAAGGAATTGGGGCAGGGGTGTAACTAGGAATTAGTGCAGGGGCATAACTAGGAATTGGGGCAGGGGCGTAACTAGGAATTGGTGCAGGGGCGTAACTAGGAATTGGGGCAGGGGCGTAACTAGGAATTGGTGCAGGGGCGTAACAAGGAATTGGGGCAGGGGTGTAACTAGGAATTAGTGCAGGGGCGTAACTAGGAATTGGTGCCGGGGCGTAACAAGGAATTGGGGCAGGGGCGTAACTAGGAATTGGTGCAGGGGCGTAACTAGGAATTGGTGCAGGGGCGTAACTAGGAATTGGGGCAGGGGCGTAACTAGGAATTGGTGCAGGGGCGTAACAAGGAATTGGGGCAGGGGTGTAACTAGGAATTAGTGCAGGGGCGTAACTAGGAATTGGTGCCGGGGCGTAACAAGGAATTGGGGCAGGGGCGTAACTAGGAATTAGTGCAGGGGCGTAACTAGGAATTGGTGCAGGGGCGTAACTAGGAATTGGGGCAAGGGCGTAACTAGGAATTAGTGCAGGGGCGTAACTAGGAATTGGGGCAGGGGCGTAACTAGGAATTGGTGCAGGGGCGTAACTAGGAATTGGGGCAGGGGCGTAACTAGGAATTAGTGCAGGGGCGTAACTAGGAATTGGGGCAGGGGCGTAACTAGGAATTAGTGCAGGGGCGTAACTAGGAATTGGGGCAGGGGCGTAACTAGGAATTAGTGCAGGGGCGTAACTAGGAATTGGGGCAGGGGCGTAACTAGGAATTGGTGCAGGGGCGTAACTAGGAATTGGGGCAAGGGCGTAACTAGGAATTAGTGCAGGGGCGTAACAAGGAATTGGGGCAGGGGCGTAACTAGGAATTGGTGCAGGGGCGTAACTAGGAATTGGGGCAGGGGCGTAACTAGGAATTGGTGCAGGGGCGTAACTAGGAATTTGGGCAGGGGCGTAACTAGGAATTTGGGCAGGGGCGTAACTAGGAATTGGGGCAGGGGCGTAACTAGGAATTGGGGGCAGGGGCGTAACTAGGAATTGGTGCAGGGGCGTAACTAGGAATTGGGGCAGGGGCGTAACTAGGAATTGGTGCAGGGGCGTAACTAGGAATTGGGGCAGGGGCGTAACTAGGAATTGGTGTAGGGGCGTAACTAGGAATTGGAGCCGGGGCATAACTAGGAATTGCTGGGCCCCATAGCAAACTTATAAATGATTGCCGATTTGAGATTTAAAAAAAAGTAGAACTCTCAGCATGGTCTGACAATTGATCATCATCAGACTACTGTATCCCAGAGATATACTATGCCACACCCCATAGACATATTGCCGCCATATGTGCCCGCAGACATATACTATGTTGCCATATGTGCCCTATATACTGTGCTGACAAGATCGCCAAATAAATTCAGACCCCAGACCAGACCCTAAAATGTTTCCAGACCTCAGAACAGACCCCTTCAGGATCCTGTGTGCGGCAGCACCCGGAGGTAAAGAGGACCCTGGAGCTGTAAGAGAGAAAATTCAATAGATCATTTCCGATGCCGGGACCACTTGACTCATCGGGTCCCGTAGAGGCCGATATGTCTTTTATAGCGATAGTTACGCCCCTGAAGCACGGGTGATAGTGAAATTAAATTGGTGCTGAATTGAGGGCAGAGAAGGGGTGACAGGGTTCCGCAATTGTACACAAGCCCCACTTGTGGTTCTTGACGACTGGAGGTCCTGGGTGGATGTTGCCTCAATGTTTCCCCAATCATTGCAAAAAATCCAACAGGGTGGGACTGTTTTGAGGTCGCACCTTGGTAATGCCACCATTTTACTGTCACTCATGGGTGACCCAAAGTCTTGAGATTTCTACTGCACAGTGGGGTTTACTTTGGGTACCATTTAAAGGGGTTTTCCCGCTTTGGACAATCCCTACTTGTTAGAAAAGACCCTTGACAATAAGCTGATCTCACAGTGGGACCCCCAGTGATCAGCTGTAATCTATGGTGTAATCTGGTAGTAAGTGTTTCATTTCTCTGCAGCTCCACCACAGGAGCAATGAAGCATTACACAATGTCCATTCAAATCAATGATTTGTCTGTGTAATACAGGACAGGACAGGTCCTCCGGAGAGAGAGATGCTCTTTGTAACCACTCTGGCCAAGAGATCCTGAACGGAGGACCCCCCTCTATTAACTGAACGGAGGACCCCCCTCTATTAACTCATGATTAGGTGTATATAGTAATGGGTCATCCGCTTTAAGAACCCTATAGCAGTTGCCACTTCCGTTCTACCAAACTGACTGCGTTCCTATATTAATGCTGGTCTTATGGAAATTCAGTTCACTTCCCTGTGTGTTTTCATGGGCAGATTCACATTGAATTCTTTCTCAGCGGGGGAACATAGAACAATCCTATAACAACAGTCACATAATTTGTCAGAACTGTAATCGGCGGCCTCCTTTCAATCTCTGCTGGCGTGAGTGTCACTATTGCCTCAGGATGCCCCCATCACAAGTCATTATACAGTATGAGGTCAACATGTTTGGCATCTATAGAACAGGAGGGCATATATGTCCATACACAGCTCTGGTATTGAACAAGCGGTCGGCCATCATTTAGTAAAACATCCTGGTCAACACGTGTATTGCAAAATAGTGAGCTGGTCAAAAAAGTCATCCCTAATGCCATATCTACGCAGACAAGCTGATTGCACTCATGCCTAATTGCTAATTAATCGCTTCGCGATGGGTTTATTTATAGGGTGCTGGTCCTTTAATCGATTATTTTTCCAGAACTTAAAGAAAGGAATTAATTCCTATGTATGTGAGTTTTTGCCCAGGAAGGGTTAATGAACGTGGTGCAATTACGAGGTGTCCGCGGAGAGAACTCACCACCCACTTGTAGGGTGGGAGCCTGTGAATCAGCGTAATCTTCCCAGTCGCTGAGCCCCGTTCTGTTGGCCGCGGAGCAGACTGGAGCTGATATTCCAAACTGCGCCGCCGAGCCCAGAACAAGCATCGTGTCAAATTAATGGCTGTGACTTTGACATATCCCAGCCAGGAAAGCCCTCCATAAAAAAAACGAAAGCCCCACAAGTGCCCCTGGCATTCTGCAAAGAATTTGTCTGTTTTGGCCCCAAATGATGGAATAAGATTAATCTTGAGAAATTTGACATGAGCGAGAAACAACTTTTTTTTTCACTTTTATTACCCGGTTTAACAGTCAACACGATTGTGGTTAACCCTGTTATTACCAGCGGGTTCTGTGTACAGATCCAATGGAAAAATAACCCGGTTCACTTAGAATTGGATAAAAGTGCACAGTCAAGTCTATAGTCGAAAATGTCAAGGAAAAAATGTCCGCCTATGCGGGACAGCGACGAAAGATGACCGATCCCTCACAATCAACAACTGCTTTCTAGTAGAATCAGATCGATAAGTTGCACAAACTTCGACCTGGACTTGACCAGTCTGATCGCTTCTAAGGGTCAGGAAGGAATCTTGGCCTCTTTTTAGGCAGGACCATAGCAAGTATCCATGGGGCCCCACTCTGCCTTGATCACCATGAGTAGCAAGTGAGTCCAGGCAATGGACAGTTTATGGTTATCTTGGTCTTTCCTTGTGTCTACCGCTCTTTTCATTGGCCTCTTGGTACTCCACATTCCTTCCAGATCCACTGTCCCTTCCGTCCTTCTCCTCCAGACTCTCTCCGACTCCTTCATCCACATTTCTCACTATATCCCCCTCGGCCCTTCTACGGGGGAGATCGGTCATCTTAGCTGCTGGATCCGAAAGCATCTGTCAAGCCTATGGCAAGTTGGACCATGTCTTACAAGGGTTCTTCCTTTGGATCAACAAGTATTGACTTGTATTCGTTCTTCAACCCAATATGGCAACCTTTAATGTGTGAGGACATGTCTTATAGGAATGTATTGAGTTGTACAATGGTCGCAACTCTATGTGTACCCAATAGAGAAGCCACCGGGGTTGTATCAGCAATAGTCCCTAAAAGTCCATTAAAAAGTCGAACAAGAAGGTGACTTCATTCAGTCTTAATATACTTGTTTGTCTATCCATTTTTTTGCTCTTCAAACTTTCAAAGATTGCCCAGTCCTCAACTTACATGGACTTACCAAAGAAATGCCACCAGGTCCTGGTGGTGGTTTTCCATTCCCCATGTCTACAGACATCTCCGTGGTCTGACAGGAACATGTCTTTTTGTCTACTAGGTACTTCTGATCCTCAGTGGTAACCTCAGCTTCCTAAACTGGCTGACCATCGTGCCAAGTATTGCCTGTTTTGATGATGCCAGCCTCAACTTCCTGTTCAGTTCCAAGGGTGGGTCAGCAAAACACCAAGTGTCCAAAATCCAAAACAAGACTTCAGCTGGAGACCAGCCAACAAGAAGTTACGGTAAGTCTTGCGATGGACGGATCAAACCGCTAATGATGGTGTATGGCAAACACTTCACCAACACTTATATATGGGGGAATTGCATGATGACCGTGTGATGTACCCGCATACATACTGTACATATATTCACTCACAATCATACATATACCTTTATTTATATTTTATATGCAAATACATGGACACCTACATCCTTACATACATAGATATGTACATAGATATACACACAATGCAATATACCTTAAAGTGTAATCTCCACCTTTTAACTCCAGGTCGTTTTTAGGTCCAACATTCTGTGTTGATTCATTTCTTAAAGGGTAACTAAACATTCGACAAACTCCTGACATGTCAGAGATTTTGATTGGTCGGGGTCCGAGCACTGAGACCCCCACCAATTTCTATAACAAAGTGGCAAAAGCGCTCGTGTGAGCACTTCGTTTTTATATTCTGCTTTTTCTGGAAATCAATGTAGCGGTGTACGGCTCAATAGAAAGTCTATAAGCCCGTACTCCAATACATCGACTTTCCGGAAAAAGCCGAATAGAAACAATGCGGCTGAGCGCTCACACGAGGGCTTCTGCCGCTTAGTTTTAGTGATTGGTGGGAGTCTCCGTGCTCGGACCCCCACCAATCAAAACTTCTGACATTTCACTATGACATGTCAGAAGTATGTCAAACGTTTAGCTACACTTTAATAGATCTTTATAGCAATTGAAGCTCAATTTTTCTGTTACAGAGCTCAAAAATCCCCTGCATAGCCATATAGTTAAATGATAAAATTCTGACTACCTGCAGTCACCACTAGGGGGAGCTTACTGCATACTGTTTATACATTGTACTCAATAATAACATGGTATGCAGTAAGCTCCCCCTAGTGGTAACTATGGGCAGACAGAATTCTATTATTTAATAATATGACTATGCAGGGGATTTGGTGCTCTGTATCAATGGGTGACCACTATTGTAATAACAGTAGGGAATGCAGTCTGAGATCTGGGCATATTTCTCAGGGTGAACAGTGCAGTCAATGTCAAAAGAAGCAGGTTATAAAAAAAGTTGTCGTTTTTAAAACTATGCTTCATAAAAATGAAGTGACAATTCACTTCTTGAAGCGTTTTACAAGAAGATTTTTCCCATTGACACATTGAAACAAAAGCTTTGGAAATACGCTTCAAAAATGCTGTAAAAATCAAAAACTTTTTAAGAATCCGCTCAAAAAACGCCTGGATTTTAGTGGCTCTTGAAATCAGTGTCATATTTTACAGCCTGAACATATGCCGTGTGAACATGGCCTAACCAGCAGAAGTGGTACTGTCGCTTTAAATCTCACTGCTGTTGCATCAGCGGTGTAGTGTTATCCTTCATATAAGAGCAAACATCTCCTCTTAGATTATATTTAAAGGGGTTCTCTTGGGTTATAACAATGCTCTATTGGCCTAATCTTTGTATGGTGAATGTCCGACCTCTAGGAAAATCCGGCGATCAGCAGAATGAAGGGACCGCGGCGATCGTCTCTTTATTTACATAGCGCCTGTGCCTGGTACTGCAGCGTGTTACATTCCCTGTGCCTGCGAGCAGTTCCTTCATTGTGCTGATCTGCAGTGGTACCGTCAAACACCCTAAGGACAGACCATCAATGTTAACGTTTCCACAAACCACTTTAATAGAGCTTCAATGATGAGAGGAGGGCAGGAGTGCTGGAGCAGTGGTGCGTGGGCGCAGCGTCTACATTCGTTATCACTATGGGAAATAAACACGTGTGGTAATGGGAAGATATCAGGACTGATAAGTGACCGGGGAAGTTTATTAAAACTGACCGTGGCAGGGGCTTTGGGATAGAAACAAAATATGGTAATGATTTGGGTAGCTGGGTCACCTAGATTTCTCACACTCCTGAATGGCAGTCCAGACTAGTTGTGCAGCAATACCGGCAAGGGTATACTACTGCACCGCTAGACAGATTTGCTTTTCTGGAGTCTAGAAAAGCCAGATGACCGCCAAAGCTATAATGGCCATATGTTGCCCAAATAACTAAATAAATAAAAGCGCCATACATTGACCAAATAACACTTCCATACAGTTGCCTAAATAACAATGCTATAAAGTGCCGCCACCACTGCCATCAAAATGACTAAGTAAATACATACCACCGTACAGTGCCAAATAATATCAACATACAGTTCTCAAATAGTATCACCATACAGTGCTCAAATAATACCACCATACAGTGCCCAAATAATACCACCATACAGTGCACAAATAATACCACCATACAGTGACCAAATAATATCACCATACAGTGCCCAAATAATATCACCATACAGTGCCCAAATAATACCACCATACAGTGACCAAATAATATCACCATACAGTGACCAAATAATACCACCATACAGTGACCAAATAATACCACCATACAGTGCTCAACTAATACCACCATACAGTGACCAAATAATACCACCATACAGTGCCCAAATAATACCACCATACAGTGACCAAATAATACCACCATACAGTGACCAAATAATATCACCATACAGTGACCAAATATTATCACCATGCAGTGCCCAAATAATACCACCATACAGTGCCCAAATAATACCACCATACAGTGACCAAATAATACCACCATACAGTGCCCAAATAATACCACCATACAGTGACCAAATAATACCACCATACAGTGACCAAATAATACCACCATACAGTGTCTACATAATACCACCATACAGTGCCCAAATAATATCACCATACATCATCTAATCACAATATCAAATAAAACTACTATACCATTAATTTTAATAAATGTGGTGTCACAAGCCTTGGGAGCTTGTCCATCTGTGGCGCCCCCTTCAGCAGGGCTGGCTGTTGTGTCCTGTGCAACCACAGGGGACACAGACTCCCTAAGGCCGGCCCTGGCAGCATTACTTCTGATAATTATATAATGAAAAGTTCTACAACTTTCTTGTATATTTTGTGTTTTTTTTCAACTCATCACCATTTTCAAGACCTCTGCTTGCCATCAGTTAATGGGAACATTCCTATTTACTTGCAAAGCATTAAAAAAACCTCTATACAGACCTAATACTTCTCACAGCTGGGGGTTTGTTACAATTGTATCCAGTCTAGACTATCTTCTGTGAGGTAAATACATTAGCCCCACAAATCTCTCTCCTGTTTTGGTGGTTTGTTACAATGTATCAGCCTGGAAGGACTACAGCATGAAGGGTAGGGCGAGCTCCATCCAAGCCTGATGATGATGACGATGATTTCTCCACTGTTGACACCACCAAACATGTATCCTTCATGATGTATCTGTACCATTAACAGTGCCACCTCCCCGCAGGGTCCTATGTCTGCCAAGTGCTGCACATATCTCTGGGCATCCTCATCGCCTACCTCAGTGTCCCAGTGGTCCTGAACCTGGTGAACTCCAGACAAGTCATGAACGCCTCCTTCAACCCACTGCGGATCGTCAACACATATGGAGCCTTTGGCAGGTACTACTCTAACTCTCTAAAGGGACCGGTATTTGTATATGTATTAGCGCCCTCATTAAAGAGGATCGGTCCCCTCTCCTGACATGTCTGTTTTAGTAAATATTTTATGTCCCATGAAATAACAATTCTGGAGCATCTTTTCTTAGAACTCTGCGTTGTATCGTTCCTCTTTTATTCCTCCTAGAAATGTATGAATAAATTGACACCTGGGTGTTACCAGTTGGGGGGGTGTCCCTACACAGACTGAGGCCTCATTTACACGAGCGTATTATACGCGCGTGCGACGCGCGTGCTTTTCACGCGTGTCGTACGCACCTATAATAGTCTATGGGGCTGTTTAGACGATGCGTGAATTTTGCGCTGCGTGAGTGCGTTGCGTAAAACTCACGACATGTTCTATATTCTTGCGTTTTTCACGCAACACGCACCCATTGACTTCAATGGGTGCGTGAAAACAACGCATGCCACACTGACGGTCCTGCGTTGCATGCGCGAAAATCACGCAAGAGCTGTCAAACTCCTGAATGTAAACAGAAAAGCACCACGTGCTTTTCTGGTTACAAACATCCAAACGGAGTGTCAAATTCGAGATGAGCGCACCGAACTTCCCCGTGTTCGGCCAAACTCGTTTTGACCGAAACCGGTAAAAAATGTTCGGGTACGCGACGTCAGGAGACAGTCACTGCCCACGGTGCTGAAAGCGTTAAACTGGTTCAGCACCATGGACAGTGACTTCCGCTCCGAAAATCCATGAACCTGTAAAAAAAAAAAGACGTTCTGACTTACCGATAACTCCGGTCCGACCTCCCGGGATGACAGTTCAGTCCAAATGACAGCTGCAGCCAATCACAGGCCAAGCACAGGCTGCAGCCAATCACAGGCTGCAGCGGTCTCATGGACTGCGGCGTCATCCTGGGAGGTGGGGCCCGATGACAAGAGAGGGACGCGTCACCAAGGCAACGGCCGGGAGCCCGGACTGGGGGAAGCAGGAAGTTCTTGGTAAGTATGAAAGTCTTTTTTTTATTCACAGGTTGGTGTATATTGTGATCGGCATTCACTGTCGAGGGTGCTGAAAGAGTTACTGCCGATCAGTTAGCTCTTTCAGCACCTTGGACAGTGACGGGCCTCGACTACCTCATCTCTATGATGGCGGCTGCGTGAAAATCACGCAGCCGCGCATCATGACACACGGAGCTGTCAAATGCCTTTTGCGCGTTTAAAACGCAACAAGGCTGCGTATACGCAGTGCATACGCCATGCATACGCGCGCAAAACGCAGCGTTTTTTGCGCGCGCAAAACGCATACGCTCGTGTAAATGAGGCCTGACACTGTCCAATCAGTGCTCATAGTTTCAGACTGCGTAGGGACACGCCCCTCTCAAAAAAGGGAATGGTACCGCCCATTTGTCAATTTATTCATACATTTCTAGGAGGAATAAGAGAGGAACGGCACAACACAGCTCTAAGAAAATATGTTCTAGAATTGTTATTTTATTTGGATTACAAGTATTTACTATTACAGACATGTCAGGAGATGTGACAGGTCCTCTTTAGGGGTAGTTCACAGAGGAAACCGCGTTGGAAAACACGCCGAAAAACGGCCGAAAACGTCTCCCATTGATTTCATTACTGCTTACTTCAAGAAACAGCGCCACAGTGTTTCATGGGTTGTGCCTGGTACTGCAGCTTCATTAAAATGAATAGGGCTGAACTGCAATACCACATACAACCTGTGGATCGGTGTGGCATTGTTTTTGGAAGAAATCAGCTGTGGTTTTTTTAAACCTGGACAACCCCTTTAAGTGGACTGTTTAGCCGTTCAGGTGCCTTGGAAAGCTAGCTCAAAACCTCCCGATGACCGCCTGACAGGCAATATGGCGCCATTAAAGGAATCGAGACCCATCTTTCCAAGACTCCTGAATGGCAAAACGGAGACCTCATGCTGCAGTGTAGTAGCAAAGGATGTATCTATGTGGACAGATTTGTCTTTCAGGAGTCTTGAAAAGCTGAGTCGCAGATTTTGGCACAATGCTATATTGCTGGTCACCCAGCTTTCCCACAAACAGATCGAACGCAGAAACACCTGAATTTAAAATGTTCGTCTACTTGGCAGAAGAGAATGACTCCGGGTTATAATTACTGGGGAGATTAGCACTTTGCCCTCTGCTCTATAGGATGGTTGGCATTACCAGTGGAATTCTGGGTATTTCAGGCCAGGAGAGGTGACATCCGGGTGATCGGTGGGGTCGGGGTCCTGCTTTGTGTCTCGAGGCTGTTTCCTGACTGGTGGATATCCAGCTGTTCCAGGCATTAGGAATTAAGAGCGGACATTTAAGAGACCCACTTGTCCCGTATCTCCCCTCCTCCAGCACTGTGCTCAGCTTTAGTACGAGCCCCTTTAAACCATTAACCCTTATGCAGCCAGGTGTTTTACAATATACTCAACCAGTAGTGGAAACATTGCCAGCGCCAAAATATGGCTCTACAGCGGATGTAAAACTACAACCCCCAACATGCCCTGACCGCCGCAGGCCACTAAACCACTTATAAAGTTTCTTCAGCCCTTTCTGATATTTATATTTCCCAGAGAAATCGGAGACAACCAATACAACTCCTACACACAGCTTTCCCAGACTCCTGAGCGGCAGATCTACCCAATTATACAATGGCACATTTTTTGCTCCTGTATTGCTCTGTAAGGCCTCATACACACGTCCGTAGTTTTTAGCCGCCATTTCGGATCCATAATAGCGGATAAAATACTGACACATTCATTTCTATATGGACAGACACCTTCCCGCATCTTTACGGATGTGTGTCCGGGCCGTAGAAATGAGCCGCAAAAAATGGGACACGTCAAATTTTTGGCATTTACAGACCGCGCTCCTATACTTATCACTGCGAGCACAGTCCGCAAATGCGGATGACACGCTGCGGCCCGTCCATGCGATATTTACTGACCTTAAATACTGCACTGACGTGTGCATGGGGCCTAAGGCTGCAGGTGAGCACATATTTCTCCTACAGTGTCCTCTAGAGGGGAAATGTGGTATTACATAGCGCCCATTTAAATTAAAGGGGTTTTCCGGGACTATAATATTAATGGTCTTTCCTTAGAATATTTCATTAATATCAGATTGGTGGGGGTCCGACTCCCGGCACCCCTGCCAATCAGCTGAGTGAAGGGGCTGCGGCGCACAAAATCGGGTGTTAGACCCCCACCTATATGATAGGCCATAAGCCATCAATATTATAGTCCCAGGAAACCCCATTAATGGGAAACCATGTAATACAAGGTGACGCTGACCTCCGGAGTGGGTGCCGTTCTTCACAAATGCGCTCAACGTTGGCTAACAGAGGGGGGTCCCAAGCGGGGGCCCCTCTCTATGACATTATTTACCCCAATAGGTCATATGGATGGGTACGTAGGTTTCCTATTCACGGGTCTTGAAAAGCTAAATCCTGCTCTCTCTATCACTTTATAACTAAGCCTCGTAACCGTTCAGGAGTCCGGGAAAGATGAGTGACAACCCCTGCAAGTAGTTCTGCTATACAAGAGTCTGGGAAAGCTGGGTGACAACCATGAGAGCTGCTATAATGGCGGTATTTGGGGGGTTCTGTATAATAGGTACATTACTTTCCATTAGACCCCCTTTTCTGTCTGGATTTTCAGGCCTCCGGCGTTTTGTAATACGATGGAAAATGACGACTTTTTTTTTCCTATATTTTCCTTTTCCATCCGATTCTGGATTTCATGTTCCTGGCCGCGGTGGAAGGTAAACACATGTTAGGGATTTTTTTGGACAGCGGAGGCTGAGTCCTGTACCTGGTCCAAGAAGACGGATCTCATCCAAAGCGAAGCCGACGCCAACACAAACCGCTCCTGGCAAAATCCATCACCATAAAATCATCTCTACCTTACAGAAGATCGCCAGTAGTTAATACCCGTAGTGGGGGAGGGGTGTCATGAGAGGGGGGCACCTGAATCCCTCCGCACTCATGGAGGTCTTGGTCGACCGTCTTGCCATGTTTACTGATTTAGAAGTCAAGGCGTCGGGCTGGCGCATTCTTTTTCACTTCGCTTCCATTCACAATCATCTCTGAAATCCGATAGTCCGGCATGAGACTTGTTCATTGCATGCCGGAATATTGAAAATTTTGTTGCACATGAAATTTTACTTGTCATTTTGGAGAATCTTGAGGCTTATTTTCAATCCAGTATTAATCATTGTAAAATGAGAAAAATTTTTTTTTGTTTTCCAATTATTCATCATTTTCAAAATATCTCCTTGCTGTCATCGAATGGAAACATTACTGTTCACATTCAGAAGCTGAAAAGCCGTATCAGTATCAGTGAAGTCCAGGATAAGAGAGAGATATTGTGTAGTTCACAGAGAATTTCCTATCCTGATACATCAAAACAAACCCTCAGCTGTACAATTCAGACTAATTAAAGGGGTTGTCTCATGAAGACAACCCCCTGCCCGTATGCCCTATTATGGATGTCACAAAGGGGGTCCCAGCTCGGGATCCCCTCTTTAGGAGCCAGAGCGGAGACCAGCACTGAATGAGCGACTCCCGTTCTAGAAAACTCGAGCTGTTCTTGTATTACAAGGTCGGCCATTCTTCTTAATGCCCGTAATGTAATGCTACATTTCCCCTGCAGTGGGTGCTGTAGGGGATATGCCTGGCTGGCTGCAACTTCCCCTGGAAAAATCAGCTGTTTGCCAAGATCGGACCCGCGGCGATCACCCGATTACCCCAGGGGACGCATTCTAAAAGTAGCTGTCTCTGATGAGACAACCCATTAGAATGAAGTTTTCAGCCTCTGAATAGAAACAATATTGTTGTTGTTTTTTTAGATCCTTGGTCTGAAAACTCTTTACAAACCTAATACTTCTCACAGCTGAAGGTTTGCTACAATTGTATCCAGTCTAGATAAACCTCTTTGAGCTAAACAGTCTAGACTCTAGGCTGATACATTGTAACAAGGACAGGAGAGAGACGTGTGCTGCTGATGTCCTTAGCTGTAGGGACTTTTCAGCCACTGGATGTGAAGAAGAATGTTTCCAATCGCTGCCAGCAAGCAGAGATCTTAGTGAGACATTAAAATAGCAATTGATATTGTACAGGCTGTCACGGCATGCTGGGAGTTTTAGTTTTGGCAACGGTTGGGGAGCCACAGGTAAGAGATCACTGATTTTAAGAAACAGAGGGACCCTGCAGAAAAATAAGCGGCTGTCACTTTAAGAAATAGCTCATCGTGTGCACTGGTTTTATTGGAGTGCCGCATGCTCCTGAGCCGAGTCACCTCTCGCCAGAACATACGAGAACAGGTTAAATAGAGCAGATGGGGTATGACTGCCAAGTGTGGGCGCCCCGCCGCTCTCAGGACCCACCATGGACAGTCCTTCCGCCTCTCTCCGGTCCACGGTTCTGATTTCAGGCGCGAGAAGGACCAGCGAGAGACGCCAGCCCCGAGACTTCTTGTAATTCCAGCTTGTGTAAACCAATAAAAAAAGCATTCAGCCGGTAATGAATCTGGGAGTATGTGGAACCTGACATTTCTGAAATCACACAGTAGGAACCAACTTTTATTACTAATTTGGTGTCCCTGATTTACAAAG